>NC_073640.1:64640880-64723380 GCF_029407905.1 Bubalus kerabau
ACTGAGCAATAAAGATTTTCACAAATAATCTCAGTTCTCCAAGCCAGTCTCACATCGCAGATACAGGTGAAAAGATAATTGCAGTTCTGAGGGGACATGAGGTCACAGGATCACAAACCCCTATCTAGGGGTCTGGCTGCCTCCCTCCCTGTCACAGGAGCAGCTTGACATGACCAATACTCTGAACCCAATATCCGGGCTATGTGAGAATACCAAGTGAGTATTTTCTGTTTCAGCTTGTGAGCAAGAATCTGCAAGAAACAGGTGCTTTCAGGAGTCTGGGTTGGTGACCATTCAGGAAAAATGAAGTGTTCTGACTCAAAGTAATGCAGTGCCAAAGCAACACTGGAAGGAAGAATAATTCAAAAAATGTAATAGAGCTATTAAAGGGAGATTAGATGCTACCAGATGTCAATTCGCAATGCTTCCTAACATATCTTAGTGTAATTCTTTTTGAAAAATATTTACTTATTTGGCTGTACTGGATCTTGGGAGAAGGCAATGGCACCCCACTCCAGTATTCTTGCCTGGAAAATCCCATGGACGGAGGAACCTGGTGGGCTGCAGTCCGTGGGGTCGCAAAGAGTGGGACACGACTGAGCGACTTCACTTTCACTTTTGACTTTCAAGCATTGGAGAAAGAAATGGCAACCCACTCCAGTGTTCTTGCCTGGAGAATCCCCAGGACCGGGGAGCCTGGTGGGCTGCCGTCTATGGGGTCGCACAGAGTCAGACACGACTGAAGTGACTTAGCAGAAGTAGCAACAGGATCTTACTTGTTATATATGGGATTTAGTTCCCTGATTAGGGATCAAACCTAGGCACCTCCCCCAAGTCCTGACTCCCCCACCCCACCCCCTCCCTCGGTGAAGCTAGCATTGAGAGCCAGGTGTCTTAGTCACTGGACCACCAAGGCAATCACAGTGTAATTTTTTTTGACAGTGATTGTTATTTTAGAATCCAAGCGATATGAAACCTAATGCTTAGTATAACTGATGACTGGAATTGCAGAGATATATGGGAAATCATGGAGTACCTTACAGAAATCATACATTTTGGGGGTTATGATATGTGTGCCAACAGTACCCCCAAGAGCAATAAACCTATAGGAATGATATTTATTAGAAACAGTGTATACATTTGACAATAGTGTGCTTAGTCCATCAGACGTGTCTGACTCTTTGCAACGCCATGGACTGTAGACAGCCAGGTTCATCTATCCATGAAAGTCTCCAGGCAAGAATAGTGGAGTGGCTAGCCATATCCTTCTCCAGGGGATCTTTCTGATCAAGGTATCGATCCCTGGTTTCCTGCATTGTAGGCAGGTTCTCTACCATCTGAACTACCAGAAAGCAGTAGAAATACCTTCTCTGACTCTGGAATTTATAAAGCGCTTAACAGAGACATTGTTTCCTATACAAAACATCCATAATTGGGTGATTTGTGTCAGACCATTATCCAAAAGTAACTTCAGAAATGGGTTTCAGATGGCGGCTCTCAGGCATAAAGGCCTAGTGTGTCCTATTCTCTGATTTGAAAATATTCTCAAAATTTATAGTTGTATAACTTCATTTTACAAAGTAAAATTCACTTTCTTAAAATGTCATTTTCTTTAAATGTGATATATTAATGTTTCAGATATCTTGACTTCCACTCAATACTTTTAATGTCACATTAATTAACAGATTAGTTTGTGATTTGAAATTCAGTTCAGTTCAGACGCTCAGTCGTGTCTGACTCTTTGAGACCCCATGAATTGCAGCAGGCCAGGCCTCCCTGTCCATCAGCAACTCCCCGAGTTCACTTAAACTCATGTCCATCGAGCCATCTCATCGTCAGTTGTCCCCTTCTCCTCCTGCCCCCAATACCTCCCAGTGTCAGAGTCTTTTCCAATAAGTCAGCTCTTGGTATCAGGTGGTCAAAGTATTGGAGTTTCAGGTTCAAAATCCTGCACTCAATGTGCCAGCACATTTGGGAAATTCAGCCCTGGCTACAGGACTGGAAAATATCAGTTTTGATTCAAATCTCAAAGAAAGGCAATGCCAAAGAATGGTCAAACTGAAGCACAGTTGTTGCACTCATCTCACATGCTAGTAAAATAGTGCTCGGAATTCTCCAAGCCAGGCTTCAATAGTATGTGAACCAAGAACTTCCAGATGTTCAAGCTGGATTTCGAAAAGGCAAAGGAAACAAAGATCAACTTGACAGCATCTCTTGGATCATAGAAAAAGAGAGTTCCAGAAAAACCTCTACTTCTGCTTCATTGACTATGTTAAAGCATTTGTGTGGATCACAAGAAACTGTGGGAAATTCTTAAAGAGATGGGAAAGCCAGAACACCTTAGCAGTCTTCTGAAAAATTAGGATGCAGGTCAAGAAGCAACAGTTAGAGCTGGACATGGAACAGACTGGTTCCACATTTCAAAAGGAGTACATCAAGGCTGTATGTTCTCACATTGCTTATTTAACTTAAATGCAGAGTATTTAGTATTTAAGCTAAATGCGCAGCTGGATGAAGCAGAAACTGGAATCAGGATTGCTGGGAGAAATATCAATAACCTTAGATATGCAGATGACACCACCCTTAGGACATAAAGTGAAGAGGAACTAAAGAATCTCTTGATGAAAGTAAAAGAGGAGACTGAAAAAGCTGGCTTCAAACTCAACATTCAGTAAATGAAGATCATGAAACCCAGTCCCATCACTTCAGGGGATGGACTTCAATAGGTGGAGAAACAATGCAAACAGTGACAGACTTTATTTTCTCGGGCTCCAAAATCACTAGAGATATTGGCTGCAGCCATGAAATTAAAAGGCGCTTGTTTCCTGGAAGAAAAGCCATAACCAACCTAGAGAGCATATTAAAAATTGAAGTCATTACTCTATTAACAAGGGTCTGTATAGTCAGAGCTATGGTGTTTCCAGTAGTCAGGTATGGATGTAAGAGTTAGACCATAAAGTAAACTGAGCGCTGGAGAATTGATGCTTTTCAACTGTGGTTGGAGAAGACTCTCAAGAATCCCTTGGACAGCAAGGAGATCATAGCAATCAATCCTAAAGGAAATCCGTCCTGAATATTCATTGGAAAGACTGATACTGAAGCTGAAGCTCAAATAGTTTTGGCCACCTGATGAGAAGAACTAACTTATTGAAAAAAACCCTGATGCTGAGAAAGATTGAAGAGAGGAAGAGAAGGGGACCTCAGAGGATGAAAATGGTTGGATGGCATCACTGATTCAATGGACTCAAGTTTGAGCAAACACTGGAAGTTGGTGATGGACAGGGAAGCCTGGCATGCTGCATTCGATGGGGTTGCAGAGAGTGGTCACGACTGAACTGAACTGAACTAAGTTCTACTTTTCACCTTTTTAATAAAAAGACTTTCCATTTTTACAAATCTGTAACCTGTATTAGGCTCATTGCTACTTATGGTTCCATGAAAATACTCATCCTGGCATGAATTTTGATGTATATAAACGTGTATTATAGACATGAATTTTATTTATTTTTATAATTTTAACTTATGTATGTTTTACAGCCAGAGTCCAGCCCTGGTTGGATCCAGGGATTCCCTCGGGAGGACGGCGTCAGGGACTGAGAGAAATAAAGGGATAAGAAAGAATTTTGCAGTTAAGAAAACAGAGGAGAGAAAAGAGGCTGATATTCCTTGGTTTACGCAGAAAGCCAATAAAGCCCCAGCACAAGACTTGCTGTGTTCATGTAGGCCGCAGACACCCTCTCGAATAGCTGAATGTGCCCCGCCTTAGGCGGCTTCTCGAGTGGGTCTTAGAAGCCCAGGCACGAAAGTGAACACAGAGGGCCCCTGTGCTGCAGGGAATCAGCCTGAAAAAGGAAAAGGAAAGAGAAAGAACGACATGGGGAGACCAAGCTTTGGTGGGCAAGGCCCACACTTTATTTTCCAAAGTAGTTTTTATACCTTAAGTTGTGCATAGAGGATAATGGGGGTGGGGTAGAGTCATGCAAGGTCAGCGGTGCTTGATCATTATCGAAGCCAGGCTTTCTTTCTGCAAACTTATCATGTGCAAAAGCTTTAGGTGATTTACATCATCTTCTGGCCAGGAGGCCTGTTAACATTTGATGACCCTTTCTTCAGAAAACTTATTTTTCTCTAAAGGTGATTATTCTAAAGTCAGGCACCACCCTCTGAAAGCATTAGATAAAGTTGCATTGCTATAGGGCAAAAGTGTGGTGGGCTATAACAAGAAAAGAATTAACCCAAGTGTCCAAGGTTACAAACATTAAAGCTACTACTTACATGTCTATATACCAACTAGATTAATCAACACAGTCCCAGGGACACAATAGGTAAGAGATATGGAAACTTGGCAGCAAGCATCAGCTCAACAAAGAAATCCTCTACTAGTTCTCTTCTAACAATTTTCACTCTCTGAGAAGCTCTGCATTGTTAGAATGTCTTAAGCTTCCCTGCCTCTTGTGGTTGGGAGGCTGTGAACAATCACATGTGTAGCTGCAGGAATCTGAACAAACCTGTCAGGCAAGCTAGAAAGTCATCAGAGGGGTTTGAATTGAAACATTCCTATTATGCCCAGGAGACTTATTAACTAGAGCTCTAAATTGATTTTCTTTATAGAAAGGTGGTCGGGGATAGCCCCCTGTTAATGTCAGAAGAGTTGGTGAAGGTTGAGAAATAGTAAAACATACAGATTTTGGTTTTGGGGTAGATGCTCGGGCAGGTCCAGGGGGGCCTCTTGAGTTCTGATTCACCTTTGCATGTCAGATCCTCTCCACATGACCTTTGTCATGGGTGGTAACTCCCGTGCTGGGTCCTGGCATTTTACCAAGATTTTAAAAAACTTTGATTCACTATTTGTTGGAAAAAAAAAAAAATCATCTTTTCACTACTCCTTTGTAATGCAGTATTTATCCTCCTTCCCACCATTGCACTGAACTTATCAATTCACATCCACCTATTTCTACTTTATTATCAAACTTTCATTTATTGTAACTAAATGGTATGCTTTAATATTGTTTCCTGAATATTTTTACTCTTAGTTTATCTGTACCCTGTGTGAACTTAAAAATCATCTTGTGTAGTTTAGAACATAATCATGATATCTTTACTGATATTACACTCATTTGTTCCTTACCCAGGGATGGAACACTTGTCTCCTGCTTGGCAGGTGGAATGTTTACCATTGAACCACCAGGGTATGACTTTTAAATCCACATTGATATTCCTTTAAGTTTTTTCACTGTTACACATTCAAATATCAGACACTTGTTTTACAGGAAGAAATATAAATACTTCTTTTTCAGTGGCATCTAAGGTAAATGAAGACTTCTTAAGAGTATCAATTCCAGTTGACATGGTACAGAGTTCTTCCTCATTTGCTCATGCAGGATTCTCTGGCTCAGAAGAAGATTGTTAGTTCCCGGGATTTGACAGAATGGCCCCCGAGGATTTGGCAATAGGAGTGATCTTTTTATTGTAGACTACGGCAGGGATTATGGGGAATTTCTGTCTTGCTTACCATTTTTGCTCCCTTTATTTCGCAGGAGGCAAATGTCGGTCCACAGACTGGATTCTCAAGCAAGTGACTCTCGCCAAACTCTTAGTTGTTCATTTGAAAGGAATTCCTGTAACACTGGCAGCTTTGGATGCACACTTGCTTTTTCCGTTCCAAGAGTTGGCAGAGATGTGTCCATTGGCAGCATCTTCCTCTTGAGTGCCTTTCAGGTGATCGTCATTCCCAGTGACTCCAGGTGGGCAGAGCTTAAGAGAAAAGCTCCCAAATATGTGGGCACCTTCAGTATCCTCTGCTGGATCTTCAGCATGATTCTCAGTATTTTGCTTCCATTTTAAATGACTGCCAAGTGGAAGGACACAATCAACACAGAGAATACAGATCATGGCTACTGTTATTTGTGGCGTGCTGCCCCAAGGCCACAGATGTGAAGCCTTGCACCAAGAACACAGAAGAGGAGCTCAGAATCAAGGACACTTTCAAAGCTGACTAAGCCCCTCTGAAACCTTTTTAAAAGCCCACTGATAGTCATACCAGGCTTCCTGATTCCCAGTGGGGCAAAGATGCCCACTCCAGTAAGCACCCTATAGTGCCCCAACCAATCACCTAACATCAACCATCCAGCAGCAATTTTGCTTTGAGTCTGTAAAAATTGGCTATTAGCTCATGGAAACTGTCGGCATCCCCTGGTCTGTGCACATGTGGGCCCACTGTACTCAGAGTGCCTGCTTTATCTCTGCCCTTTGTTTTTAATAAACTCACTCCTTTCTGAAATGCCCTGTGTCTGGAAATCCTTTTCCAACCTGCACTCAGAGTGCCTCACTGCTTATGGCTGATTGACAATGTTGTACAGCAGAAAGGAACACAGCACTGTAACAATGTAGAAGGGTGGGATGGGGAGGGACATGGGAGGGAGGCTCAGAAGGGCGGGGACACGGGTGTACCTGTGGCTGATTCTTGTTCATGTTTGACAGAAAACAACAAAATTCTGTAAAGCAATTATTCTTTAATGGGAAAATTTTAAAAAGATTAAAAAACTCAAAAACTAAAAATATATACATTTCAAAAGAAAAAAAAAATTCCATTTTTAGGAAAAATTTAAAACAATTGCCCAGTGGATACAAATCTGCCAGCAAGTGCAGGGGATATGGGGTTGAGCCCTGGCCCAGGAATATTCCACACGCTGCAGGGCAACTTAGCCTGTGCAGCACAACTACTGAGCCTGTGTGCTGCAACTACTGACGCCTAGAGCCGTGCTTCACAGAAAAAGCCACTGCAATGAGAAGCCCATGCAGCACACCTAGAGGAAGCCTGCACACAGCAACAGACAAAATTTTTTAAATGTTTAAAATATCAGGGACAAAAATAACTCAATCACAAATTGGACCAAGACCTCATATCTCCAAAGAAGACATTTCGATGGGCAAGAGCCAAATGAAAGACACTCAGCATCAGTAATTATTAAGAGTTGGAAAACAAAACTACAATGAGGTATCACCTCATTCTAGTCAGAATAACCATTATCAAAATGCCCACTAAAGATAAAATAAAGGCTGAAGAGGCTATGGAGATCAGGGAACCTCCTACATGACTGAAGGGAACGGAAGCTGGGGCAGCCGCTAGGGAGGACAGTGTGGCAGTTCCTTAACAAACGCAACCTCCTGACATGAAAGGAAATAAATTCCATGAAAAGTCGACAAAACAGATTAGTTGACAACTCTGTAAATTCGTGGTAAATCATCTGCAATGCTGATATTCTCACTTTTGATCTATCATTCCCAAATTCTTTACATAAATATGCACTAAAACTCCTACACTTGCACATTCTATATTAGTTTTCTCACTGCTAATGTATGTACCTTCAGATATTTATATATTGCATTCAATATATGTCAAAGGTATGAGGAAACAGTTCCTCTAAGCCTAGATGAGAGACATGTGCTGAGAATTTTACATGTGGTAAAATTTTACGAATCGTAGTTCAGAATTTTGCAATCATGTTTTTTAATTGTCGTTTCTGTGATTTTGTTAAATTTATATTTGCTAAAATGATCCCATGGAAAGTCTTAGTTCAACAGAAGAAGAAAGGATAATTGAAGCTGGTGAGTTTATGAGAGAATTCACAGCAAGCTTTGAGGGACCCTGTGGAAGGTCAAGGCTAGAACCAGGCCAAGACAGTGCCAGTAAGTGGGACTCAGGCTTATAAGTTGACCCTGGGTGAAATGCTCTGGGCTCCACAGACTGAAGGTGAATCAGTCTCTTCAGACCAAGACGAGCAGGATTCTGGTGAGCTCTGTGAGGGTGTCATTGAAGGGGGACCTGTGAAGTAGAACCTGGGGATGAGCAAGACTGCTGATCACAATCTTAACACTTCATTCATTACAATCAATTGAAACACTAGAAACCATTCACTTTTATTAATAACCATGTGTTAATTTCACACAAGGTTGAAATTAAACATTTTACAATCCACAGTATGATCCAGGATTAAATCAGATTAAAAGCGCAGAGAAATACTCATTTTTCTGATAAAAGGATGTGAGGATCATTATGTTTATGACTTCCAAAACAAACCCTAGGAAACACTTAGTAAACAAGAAATACACTAATTACATGCCTTTTCTGGAAAGGGTTTCTAATACATTTCTAGGTTATCACAGAAGCTGTCTTTATTTCAACATTGTCAAGTCATATACTTCACTTATGCTGATATTATAAATATAAATCAATATTGTAGTGAACTGTGATTGTGTTCTTAAAGTTCAAGTGATATAAGTAATGACAATTTAGAACCAACTTTTGGAGAAGTTCCCTGGTGGTCCAGTAGCTAAGACTCTGCATTCCCAATGTAGGGGGTCTGGGTTCAATCCCTGGTCAGGGAACTAGGTCCCACATGCTGCAACTAAGATCTGATGCAGCCAAATAAATAAATATTAAACAAAAAACAATAGAACCAACTTCTTTTTTACTTTAATACATGGAAAGATTTCATGATCACTTATATTATGGCAACCTCCCAGGATACTTCATATGAATAACAAACACCTTCAGTTAGATGTTCATTGTACATTTTACATTACGGTATTGATGAAAGTGAAAGAGGAGAGTGAAAAAGCTGGGTTAAAGCTCAACATTAGAAAACTAATATCAGGGCATCCGGTCCGATCACTTCATGGGAAGTAGATGGAGAAACAGTGGAAACAGTTTTTAAACAGACTATTTTTTTGGGCTCCAAAATCACTGCAGATGGTGACTGTAGCCATGAAATTAAGACACTTAGTCCTTGGAAGGAAAGTTATGATCAACCTTGATAGCATACCTAAAAGCAGAGACATTACTTTGCCAACAAAGGTCCGTCTAGTCAAGGCTATGGTTTTTCCAGTGGTCATGTATGAATGTGAGAGTGGGACTATGAAGAAAGCTGAGCACCGAAGAATTGATGCTTTTGAACTGTGGTGTTGGAGAAGACTCTTGAGAGTCCCTTGGACTGCAAGGAGATCCAACCTGTCCATCCTAAAGGAGATCAGTCCTGGGTGTTCATTGGAAGGACTGATGCTAAAGCTGAAACTCCAATACTTTGGCCACCTCATGTGAAGAGTTGACTCACTGGAAAAGATCCTGATGCTGGAAGGGACTGGGGGCAGGAGGAGAAGGGGATGACAGAGGATGAGATGGCTGGATGGCATCACCGATTCGATGGACATGAGTTTGGATAAACTCCGGGTGTTGTTGATGGATAGGGAAGCCTGGCTTGCTGTGGTTCATGGGGTCGCAAAGCGTTGGACATGACTGAGTGACTGAACTGAACCGAACTGATCCTTCATCTTCTAATGGAAAATAGGTAGAAATGGTTGCAACACAACATAAAAAGGCTAATCTTGGAAGCATAAACCGTCAAAAACTTTTTTTCATTCACACTAGAAACAAAGCATAGTATGGATTATATGAGCAGTGAATTACATTCATTTTGCTTTTCAACTAATCTCAAATCAAGTCATTGTAAACAAAGATACATTGCTAATAAGTGTAGCCTTCTAACTGTCAACCTTTATCTCACGATCCTGGCTAATATATCCATTTTCTGTTTTTTAACTATGAATTGCTCTCTACAGTAATTCTCCATCTAGAGAAAATTTAGAAAAGAGGATTGATGAAATACTTTCTAGTATGCAATCTCTGTAATTTATTTCAATTTGATTTTTGATTAAATACTTTTCTACATATTTGTTACAACATTTCCATAGGTGTCTTGTATAAACTCTTGTTTTCTGATGTATGTTTAGGGCAAACATCTTCCATCACTTGATCCATCACTCTCCAGCATGTGTTCGGAGATGTTTAGTGAGATGACCACTATGACTAAAGGCTTTGATACAATCTGTACATTTATAAGGTTTCTCTCCAGTATGAACTCGCAAATGTGTAGTAAGAATTGAGTTCCGATTAAAGGCTTTGCCACATTCAGTGCATTTATACCGTCTCTCCCCAGTGGATTTGCTGATGTTTAGTAAGACAAGAACTGTTAATAAAGGCCTTGCCACACTCTGTACAATTATAACATCTGTCCCCCATATGAATTCGGTGATGTTCAGTAAGATTTGAACTTGTAATAAAGGTTTTGCCACATTCTTTACATATGTGTCATTTCTCCCCAGTATGGATTTGATGATGTGCAGTTAAACTTGAACTTTGAATAAAGGTTTGACCACATTCTGTACAATGATAAGGTCTCTCACCAGTATGATTTCGCTGATGTCGAGTCAGATGTGAGCAACGGATAAAGGCTTTGTCACATTCTTTGCATTTATAAGGTTTCTGTCCAGTATGTGTTCACTGATGTTGAGTAAGAGTTGAGTTCTGATGACAGGCTTTTCCTCAATCTGTACATTTATAAGGTTTCTCTGCAGTATGCATTTGCTGATTTTCAGAAATTGTTGAGTTGTGATTAAAGGCTTTGCCACATTCTGTACATTTATAAGGTTTCTCTCCAGTATGAATTCGCTGATGTTGAGTAAGATGTGAGCAACGGATAAATGCTTTGTACATTCTGTACACTTGAAAGGTTTCCTTCCTGTATGACAGAGGAAGGTGAGTGAGCTACACCACGGCCAACAAGAGGCGTCGTAAGGTCGAGGGTAGTAAGAGGCCAATAGAACAGGTACGTAGGGGCGGGGCCAGTGGGGGCGGAGCCTTGCCTCCCCTCACCCCCGCTCCTGTCAATTTTGGGTCTGTTGGTCCTTCTGTCCAGTTGTGCTTCCTTTCTCTACCTTTTGATGCCTTTAAATCTCTTGGATTCCTTCTGGAGCAGAGCTGCTTCCTGCCTGTTCTAACTAGTGTTTCAGACAATTAAGGCAAAAGAGAAAAATTTTGAGAGGTGTCTCTATGGGAATCCGAGGTGTTTTCAGCAAGTTGAAAAACGGGGAAAATTCAAAAGCCCTTTTTGTGAGTGTGTGAAGATGGGTGTCTCCTCAGTGACGAAAAGTAGAACGTGATCACTTCAGCAGCAGCCGCAACAACAATTAACAGAAGCAATCTGTGTATCAACAGACTCTGGCAGGAGTAACGGTATGTCACTTCTGTGGTTATGTTATAAACAACAATGTGGGTCCGGTCTCCCTCTTTCTTTCTGGACTCACTTCCTAAGAGAAAAGCCAACTGCCCTGTTGTAAGCAGGTCTCTGGTTACAGTTTCCTCCCAACGGTTCACCTGAGTGATTCAATTCAGTTCAGTCGCTCAGTCGTGTCCGACTCTTTGGGACCCCATTGAGTCAGTGATGCCACCCAACCATCTCATCCTCTATTGTCCCCTTCTGCTCCTGTCTTCAACCTTTCCCAGTATCAGGGTCTTTCCTAATGTCACTTATTCGCATCAGGTGGCCAAAGTATTCGAGTTTCACCTTCAGCAACAGTCCTTTCAATGAATATTCAGGACTGATTTCCTTTACGATGGACTGGTTGGATCTCCTTGCTCTCCAAGGGACTCAGAGTCTTCACCACCACAGTTACAAAGGATCAATTCTTCAGTGCTCAGCTCTCTTTATAGACCAACTCTCCCATTCATACATGACCCCTGGAAAAACCATACCCTTTACTACACGGACATTTGTTGGCAAAATAATATCTGTGCTTTTTCATATGCTGTCTAGGTTGGTCATAACTTTTCTTCCCAGGAATAAACATCTTTAAATTATATGGCTGCAGTCACCATCTGCAGTGATTTTGGAACCACAAAAAATAAAGTCTGTCACTGTTTCCATTGTTTCCCGTCTATTTCCCATGAAGTGTTGAGACCAGATGCCATGATCTTAGTTTTCGGAATGTTGAGTTTTAAGCGAACTGTTTCACTCTCCTCTTTCAGTTTCATCAAAAGGCTCTTTAATTCTTCTTTGCTCTCTGCCCTAATGGTTGTGCCATCTGCATTCCTGAGATTATTGGTATTTCTACCAGCAATCTTGATTCCAGCTTGTGCTTCATGCAGTCCAGCATTTCTCATGATGTACTCTACATATGAGTTAAATAAACAGGGTGACCCATGCTTAGGGTGGGGCCAAGAGCAATGCCAATAATAGGATCACACAAGACCTTGCTAGAGCATGAAAGGTGACACACAGAGCACACCCCGTGGAGATATTTTGCGAGGAGAAATATTCAGTGGCTTCTCTCCCAGTGGGTGTGCCCCAATCCCACCAGCCTCGCACCACAGATCAGAAACACAGCTCAGAAACAGATCTGGGGCTCTATTCCACCAACCAGGGAGAGGTATCACCACAGAGAGGGCAGTGAAAACCACAGAGCAATTGGGAAGATCCCCTCAATATCCAAGGCAAGCTCTGGTCATAGTAATCCAATCAAAGCCCAGATCGAGGGGATAAGGGCACAAACCTCTGGATCAACTTCACCCACCAAGTTGCAGACACCAAAGAGAGGACTAACTGGGCTCCTGTAGCCGTCAAAACAGAGATCACAGACAGAAAACTGGACAAAATGAGATGGCAAAGAAATAGGTTATATAGAGGAAAGCAACATCAAACCCTACAAGAACCACTAAATGAAGAGAAGATAAGCAATCTAAAAATTACTTCTTGCTTTGAGTCATCTTAAGTGAAGACACCGGACGTTTTCACAAATCCTAGGTTCCTGATAATTCTTTAATCCACTTCTTTTCAAACATGTTTCTGAGAGTGCTCTATTAGATGTTTCAATCTAAAAATCATAAATGATAGTGACAGAAAACGAATCAGAAACTGAGGACACGTAAGACAGTGTCCGAGGAAGTGGATTACAAATAAGATAAACTAAATAAAGTGCTAGTTCTTAAGAAATTAAATAAGAAGAGAGCCTTTTAAAAATATGGTTGAAACACAGGGAAGTGTACTCATAGCTCTGTGGAGACCAAAGTGGTACGGAAATCAATAGAATGGGGAAGACTGTAGATCTCTTCACGGAAATTGATATACCAAGGGAACTTTTCATACAAAGATGGGCACAATAAAGGACAGAAGTGGTATATGGACCTAACAGAAGTGGAAAATATTAAGAAAAAGGGACAAGAATACAAGGAGAGATATACAAAAAAACATCATAATGACCAATATAACCAGGACCGTGTGATGACTCAGCTAGAGACAGATATCCTGGAGTCTGAAGTCAAGTGGGCCATGGGAAGGATCATTATGAATAAAGCTAGTGGAGGTGATAGAATTCCAGTTGAGCTCTTTCAAGTCCTAAAAGATGATGTTGCTCAAGTGCTGCACACATTATGCCAGCTAATTTGAAAACTCAGCAGTGGCCACAGGACTGGAAAAGGTCAGTTTTCATTCCAATCCCAAAGAAAGGCAACGCCAAAGAATGACGAAACTAGCACACAATTGCACTCATTTCACATACTACAAAAGTAAGGTTCAAAATTCTCCAAGCGTGGCATCAACAGTGTGTGAACCGAGAACGTCCAGACGTTCAAGCTGGATTTACAAAAGGCAGAGGAACCAGAGGTTAAATTGCCAACATACATTGAATCATAGAAAAAGCAAGAGAGTTCCAGAAAAACATATACTTATGCTTTATTGACTACGCCACAGCCTTTGACGGTGTGGATCAAAACAAAGTGGAAATTCTTAACAAGATGGGAATACCAGACCACCTTACCTGCCTCCTGAGAAATCTGTATGCAAGTCAAGAAGAAACAGTACTGGAGATGGAACAATGGACTAGTTGCAAATTGGGAAAGGAATATGTCAAGACTGCCTATTGTCACCCTGCTTATTTAACTTATATGCAGAGTACATCATGCAGGAGCTCTCAGCTCGGTGCCTGGGTTGGGAAGATCCCCTAGAGAAGGGAATGGCTACCCACTCCAGTATTCTGGCCTGAAGAAGTCCATGGATTGTATAGTCCATAGGGCCATAAAGAGGGCTTTTGAACTGCAGTGTTGGAGAAGACACTTGAGAGTCTCTTAGACTGCAAGGAGATCACACCACTCTATTCTAAAGGAAATCAATCCTGAATATTCATTGGAAGGACTGATGCTAAAGCTGAAGCTCCAATACTTTGACCATCTGATGTGAAGAACTGATGCATTGGAAACATCCTGATGCTGGGTAAGACTGAGGGCAGGAGGAGAAGGGGACAACAGAGGATGAGATGGTTGGATGGCATCACTGACTTGAACGTGAGTTTGAGCAGGGTCTGGGAGTTGGCGATGGACACGGAAGCCTGTCATGCTGTAGTCCATGGGGTCCCAAAGAGTTGGACACGACTGAGCATCAGAAATGAACTGACTGATCGGTATAATTGATTCTCTTTGCTATACAGTAGTACAAAATTGTAAAACAGCTATATTCCAATTAGAACTTTTTAAGCTAATTTCTTTATATAATCTAGAAATGTTTATAACTTGAATCAAATATTAATAATATGGTGCGAAATGTGCTAAGCATTTATGCCAGTTCATTTTAAAATTCTATGAGGTAATTGAATACAGTAAATATTTTTGCATTTTAGAATTGGAAGCAAATACACTTAAGATATTTAATATGAGATCATATAAGGAAAAGAGAAACTTTGTAGTCAACCTGAGATGTGCAGTCTTTCATTTTCGGGAGGTTTTGCTTTCTGTAGTGAAAAAAGCTTTTGAGTTTGAAATTTATTTAGAAGGTCCTTCTAGCTCCCAGTGGATAGGAAGTTATAAATCAGAAAACAAAAACCTGTCCCCAGGATTCCTAGACATTTAGCAGTTTGTCTACCACTTCACTCACACATTTTTGCCTAGAGGTACAAAGAAACTTTCAAAGGACTGTCATACTGTTACTCAAAATGGGCAGTTTTCCTAGGACGCTAAGAAATGGAAGAGCAACCAATGAATGCAATTTCTCACAAGACAAGAGGAGACTTTTATTTCACACTGTGATGAAGGAAAGTAATCACTGGAGATGAATTTATGAATGATTTAAGAGACAGACTAGGGCAGGTGATACATTTCTATGGCAGCAGTGGACACAAACCCAGGTTTTCCAAAATCATTTCCACTGAAGATGATCTTCCAAAACCACCTGACAAAGGATGACTTCCTCTAGCTCCTTGGACCTCTTATCTGAGTCATCATCTCCAGCCATTCATACCGACCTGGGAATATGGCTGTTGCCTCCATTCTCCTTATAGTCCTGGGATTGCTCAGTTGCTCCAGAAAGGTAATGAGGTCCAGCTTAGAGCCCACAAGACCTGTTCATCAGAGAAAGGAATATTTGTGTTTCAGAGACTCATCAGTGTCCAATCCAATATGTGTTCAGTTGAGACAAGAACGCAAGAGACAATGTTAATACAGCCTGGAAAATGATTTCCCCAAATCCTTTATTCAAATCACCTATATAACACTAACAAATACATAACATCAGATCCTGAGATACTGGTCAAGTACTACGAAGGCAAAGTAAGTGTGTAACTGTGAAATTAAGAAAAGGTGTGCCTCTGGGATGACCCAGAGGGATGGTATGGGGAGTGAGGTGGGAGGGGGGTTCAGGATGGGGAACACGTGTACACCTGTGGTGGATGCATGTTGATGTATGACAAAACCAATACAATATTGTAAAGTAAAAATAATAATAAAAAATAATCTAAAAAAAAAGGGGAAAAAAATAAAAAATAACAGGGGTGTCTATTTAATACTACAGAGCTTAAACAATTACCACTAACCTAGAATGTAGTGATAGGTTCCAGTGAAGGGTGTCAGATTCATGATCTCCAAACAAGAAGATTTCACTTTGGGACCACAGACCAGGCACCAGGGTTGATGGCTCAAGAGCATTTGTGTAGCAGAGTTTTATTAAAGTGAAAAAGGGACAGAAGTTTCTGACGTAGACATCAGAAGGGGGTGGAGAGTGACCCCTTGCTAGTCTAAACAAGGGAGCTATATACTTTTTTAATCAGTAATTACAATAAATCAAAAGAATGTCTCAAGGTTGTAAAAATTTTACCAGACCCACTCCCACAATCCTAAAGGAAATCAGTTCTAAATATTCATTGGAAGTACTGATGCTGAAACTAAGACTCCAATACTTTGTCAAGATGATGGAAAGAGCTGACTTATTTCAAAAGACCCTGATGCTGGGAAAGATTGAAGGCTGGAGGAGAAGGGGACGACAGAGGATGAGACGGCTGGATGGCATCACCGACTCAATGGGTTTGCGTAAACTCCGCGAGTTGGTGATGGACAGGGAGGCTTGGTGTGCGGAGGTCCATGGGTTGCAAATAGTCAGACAAGACTGAGCAACTGAACTGAACTGAACCAGACTCTCTCCCATAATATAAATTCTAAGATATCAGGATTAGCCAGAATGTTTTCAGGAAGGAGAAACTGTGCTCAAGCAGGATACATTTTGTTATATAATCCCTAGTACAGAGTTTAAACCGAGTTTTTTGTTGTTTAATCATCAGTTCTGGGCTTAAAGAAAAAGTCCTGTGTCTAAGACTCATAAAGACATAAAAAAGTCATTTTATGTGTCTAAGACCAAGGAATGTAAAGAGAAAGAAGGTATTTGTCTTTTCCTCCTTTAGAATTGCAGGCCCGTATCTCCTTCTTGAGAGTCCCAGACCACCCCCCTCCCCCTTCCTCCTCGGGACCCTGGACTTCTTATCAACCTGCCTAGGAATTGACTCACAGGAGGCAGAGTACATCAAGGAAGAAAAAGGTTACAAGCATAATGAATTATCCTGAAGCCTTTCTTTCCAAATTCATACATACCCATTTCCCTTAGAAAGGAGAGATTTCAAACTATTGTGGGAATCAGAAATTTTCAGAAACATTCTAGAAATGATGGAACCAAAACCCAGTAGGTCGATAAGGGATTCTGGAAGGAAGCTGTCATCATCCAAGCAGGCCAGCTTCCTAGAGTGCTCTCACATCACGTCCCTGTACAGTGCCCATGGAAAATTTTGTGAAAAACTCTGGACCACTGAATTGAGTCACTGGGCTTCCCAGCTGGCTCAGTGGTAAAGAATCTGCCTTCCAGTGCTGGAGATGCGGCTTCAGTCTCGGGGTGGAGAGAATCCCGGGGAGGAGGAAATGGCAACCCACTGCAGAATTCTTGCCCGGAAAATCCCATGGACAGAAGAGAGTTGATTCTATGTATAATGGCACTTTCAAACTCTGTCCTAAATATCTAAATGGCATGCAGGTGCCAAGTCATCACTGCATTTCCCAACGTCCTTAAAATCCCAACACCAAACCACATCCCAGTGGGAGTGAGGATAGGAGTGACTGCAAATGCTGATCTCTCACAAAAAGAATATTTTCAACAGTTGAATGTCGCTGATTGACGTTGAGAATTCATCATGCTCCACAGAAAGTGAGGCTGCAGACAACAGAGAAAAGGCTCTGGGACACAAGGAAGTAGTCTAAAGGGCTGATCTGCACTATCATAAGAAGAAATAGGAAAAAATAAGATGATAATAAATGCCCGGGAAGAAAAATTAGAAGCAGAGAGCTAAAGGCTTGCATATTCTCATTCGGGCATTTTAGGAGGAAAGCAGACACAGCCTGAGACCCAGGACAGGATATTTACCTGAGCTGCCATTTCCTCCCCTTCTTCCTCCTGCTCTGTCTTCTCTGGGGATATTACGCGGCAAACGCACTTCTGAGTTTTGAGAAAATACCTTGGAGGGCATCAACACAACTTTCTAACCTGCAACCACCGCTCCTACAAACACAAGGATTTTGAAAAGCTGAGAAGACCGACCTCTCCTGTCCTCTGTCTCAGGAGAGATTCAGGGACAATCAATTTCTACCTAGAGACCAGCCTGTGAACTCATTTCTTGATTGTTCTTTCCCCATAGAGAGCTCCTAACACTCTGCTCACACAGATGATGTGAGCTGACTGACTTCCCCGGTCCAAATCCAGCTAGACCAACCCTGCTGCCTCTCCTCAGACTGACTCCGGGGCTCAGCTCTAAGATGGACCAGATGGACCAGGAGCCACATCCTTAACCCGGGCCTCTGCTTAGAATCTCCTGGAACACTTCCTACAAACCACACTGATGCTCCCACAGGACCACATAGAACTCTGTTGGGAGGGCATCAGTGAGGTCATTTCTGAAACGGGTCACGTAATCCTGATGGGAAACCAGAAGGAAACCACTTGGCTAGAAAGAGATTCTTTCTGAACCATTTCAATGAATACAAATCCCTGGTGGTCAGATTCCCACTCCAAGAACTTATGAATCTGCAGGTCTACAGTCGGGCCGTGAAAGGAGTCATCAGCAAATCCCATTTTTTCTGATGTTTCTTCCCCGAAACCAACGTTCCGGAGTCCTGAGCTCAAAATCTCACACTCACCACACCTAAGACCTCTCTGTAGGGGACGATTTAGGGCAGGAATTTCTGAGAGAGGTTAAAGCTAGAATCAGGCAGAGAAAACAGGAGTACTTGGAGTTCAGCTTGTATACTTTACCCTGAGTGAAGTGCCTCAGGCTCTCTAGGCTGAGTGTGGGTTAATTCATTCAAACCAAGTCAAGGATTCCGGTGAGCACTGTGAGCGTGTTGAAAGGTTGTTGTTCAACCAAAAAAGACCCCTGGATTCTTGGCCTCCTGAGGAGAAGAATTCAATCTGGAGCCAGAGATGAGGCTTGATCGCTCAGAGCTTTTGTGTAATAAAGTTTTATTAAAGTTTAAAAGAGAATAGAGAAAGCTTCTGACATAGACTTCAGAAGGGGCAGAAAGAGTGCCCCCTCGCTAGTGTTAGCAAAGGAGTTACATACTATTATTTAGTTATTCCAGTGAATCAAAAGACTGTCTGGAGGTTGTAAAGACCTCACTAGGCCCACTCCCATAATTTACATTTTAAGACAATAAGAGTAGCCAGAAAGTTTTTTTCCAGAGTGTCCTCAAACAGGAAAAAACCACGTTTGTCCTTTCTTCCTCCTTGAGAATTCCAGACCCCTCTCTCCTTGGGGACCCCTGGACTTATCAACCTGCCAAAAAATTGACTCTCTCAGTGTGATTGAACGGGGGTCTGTGGATAGACCCTGAGGTCCAGCAAGACTGCTGGTCTCAAGGAAGGGGTTCATCTAGTGCATGTGCTCACAAGACTGGCTGGTGTGAGCTCAAGGACCTGCAGGCTGCCTGATCCCCAGACAGATGCTGAGGCAGCAACATCATGGAGCAGTTTAGGGAAACTGTCAACAATACTCTGTATCATCTTTCTTACTAGAATCATCCCAGTGTCTAAGCAGTTACAAAATGAGAGAGGAGATACAACCTAGAAATGATGGAATGTACATGAAGTTATGAGAAGTTTAAATCCAGTGAGTAAACTAATTTCCCCATAAGCCATCTTTGTGTGTTACCGAACAGTTAATTGCGGTCTCTTCACTACAACCTTAAATAAGGTGGGCGAGGTTGCTGTTGGTGGTGGGTTAACATTTCATACATTACAACAACCGAAACAATAAAAGCCATTCACTTTTATGAATAACCATGTATTAAATTTCACACATAGTTGAAATAAAACCTTTTACAATCCGCGGTATGATCCATGATTAAATACAGATCAAAAGTACGGAGAAAGATATTCCTTTGTTGATAGAATGATGTGAGATTTCTGATTTCCATGGCTTACCAAACAAAGACTAGGAAGCACTTAGCAAGCATGATATGCACCAATTCCATGCCTTTTCCAGGAAAGGTTTCTTACGTTTCTAGGTTATTTCTGTCCTTATTTCAACACTGTCAAGTAGTAATCATGACTTGTGTTGATATTATAAAGATACATCAATATTGCAGTGAACTGTCATTGTGTTCTTCTTACAAATGAAGGATATTACTATTGAAACATTACAACGAACTTCTGTCTTTCTTTAATACACGGAAAGATTAAATGATCACTTACTTCATGGCAACCTCCAGATATTTCACGTCAACGACAAATACCTCTATTTAAATGTTCATTGTCCATTTTACATTATGCTATCCTCAATCTTCTAATGGAGATTAGATAGAAATGGTTGCAACACAACATAAAAAGGCTAATCTTTAATAAAACATCAAAAACCTATGTTTGCAAACACACTAGAAAGAAAGCATAACGTGGATTATTTGAGTGGTGAATTACATTCAGTTCAAATAATGTCACATCACATCATTATTAACAAGCATATATACATTGCTAAGAACTGTAATGTTCTAACCGTCAACCTTCATCTCACGATTCATGCTAAAATATCCATTTCCCACCAGTTTTAACTATGGAGTGCTCCCTGCAGTCATTCTCCTTCAGAGAAACTTCTGAAAGGAAAATTGATGAAATGCCTTCTAGTACGCATATTTCGGAGAAGGCGATGGCACCCCACTCCAGTACTCTTGCCTGGAAATTCCCATGGATGGAGGAGCCTGCTGGGCTGCGGTCCTTGGGGTCGCAAAGAGTCGGAGACGACTGAGCTACTTCACTTTTCACTTTCATGCATTGAGAAGGAAATGGCAACCTATTCCAGTGTTCCTGCCTGGAGAATCCCAGGGACGGGGGAGCCTGGTGGGCTGCCATCTACGGGGTCGCACAGAGTCAGACACGACTGAAGCGACCTAGCAGCAGGAGCACGCATCTTTACTTCGATTTAACTTTTGATTAAATACCTTTCTATATATTTGTTACATCATTTCCATTGGTTTCTTATATAAACTCTTGTGTTTTCTGATGCATGTTTAGGGCAAACGTCTTCCATCACTTGTTCCATTACTAGGGCTTCTCTCAAGTGTGTGTTCTCAGATGTTTAGTGAGACTACTACTATGACTAAAAGCTTTGTCACATTCTGTACATTTATAAGGTCTCTCTCCAGTATGAATTCGCTGATGTTGAGTAACATGTGAGCACTGAATAAAGGCTTTGTCACATTCTTTACATTTATACGGTCTCTCCCCAGAATGAATTAGCTGATGTCGAGTAAGAAGTGAGGGACGATGAAAGGCTTTGTTACATTCTTTACATTTATAAGGTTTCTCTCCAGTATGAACTCGAAAATGTGTAGTAAGAATTGAATTCCGATTAAAGGTTTTGCCACATTCTGTACATTCATACGGTCTCTCCCCAGTATGCATTCGCTGATGCTTAGTAAGACTAGAACCCTTAATGAAGGCCTTGCCACTTTCTGTACCTTTATAACATCTATCCCAAGTATGAATTCGGTGATGTTGAGTAAGGGTGTTTTCGTAATAAAGGCTTTGCCACATTCTTTACACTTATAAGGTCTCTCTCCAGTATGAATTTGCTGATGTTCGGTAAGATGTGAGCCACGATAAAGGCTTTGTTACATTCTTTACATTTATAAGGTCTCTCCACAGAATGAATTCACTGATGTCCAGTAAGATGTGAGGAACGGATAAAGGCTTTGTTACATTGTTTACATTTATAAGGCTTCTCTCCAGTATGAATTCGCTGATGATAGGTTAGCTGTGAGTAGCAGATAAAGGCTTTGCTACATTCTGTACATTTGTAAGGCTTTTCTCCCGTATGAATTCGCCAATGTTGAATAAGATTTGAGTTGTGATTAAAGGCTTTGCCACATTCTGTACATTTATAAGGTTTCTCTCCAGCGTGAATTCTCCGATGTTTAGTAAGAAGTGAGCTATGGTTAAACGCCTTGGTACATTCTGTACATTTGAAGGGTTTCCTTCCTGTATGAATTTTCTAATGTCTACGTAGATGGCATGAGTTACTAAATACTTTCCCACATATATTACACTTGTTTTCTTTCTGTGGATTCTGAACAGTCTGCTGTTGAATAAGTTCTGAAGACTGATTAGAAACCTTCCCATATTCAGTACAAGTCCACTCTTCAGTACAAGTACTCTTATCTAGAGAAAAACCTGACATTTGATCAAAGGTATTTCTACATTTATTACTTTTAGAATCCTTGTTTGATGTTTCGGAACCCTGATGTTTCCTAAGGTTTGAGTCTCCTTCAACCCTATACCCATTTTCATTGCCTGAATACCTTCTCAGTCCACCATAAATACTCTTGTAATTATTGGAGCTGGAGCTGTTACTTAAGGTCTGACTCATTTTATTACATATGGAAAGTAGTTGTGTATTAACCATATCACAATATTTACTGAACAATGATGGCTGGATTATGTCTCCTCCATTATTATCAACATTATATATCATGGAATGGAGAGAAAATATCTGTCGGGGGAAGAAAAATGACTCTCTGCTCACGGATCTCTCAAATTGATTAGATAGTGAATTTTCCCACTCAGTGTTAAATTGTAGGTGTTCAGACATCCCTGAATGTATGTTTAGCCGAAGCCTACGTTCACAATTGTATGAATGAGGATTTGCAGTAGAGACTAAATTACCTTCCATATTTTCCACATGTCCCTTCAGAGAATATGTAGGTTTCAAAAAAGGATGGAAATCTTTTCTTAAACACTTACACTTCTCGGCAGATATTGAAGATTGAAGTTGGTGTTTTCCCAGTTCGACTCACGTTGCTCATTGCTTTTGGCAGTATTGTTAGCATTACGTGTAACTGTCTCCATTTCTTTATGTCCATATAAAAATCCTCTCTGTCTTTCATATACCCTTGTATATTCCCAGTCTTTCATTAAATTTAAGTTTCTGAGGTGAAATATTTGATATATTCCTAGGTTTGCTTTTGGGAATACATCTTCTAACGCTGCATTCCTCGGCATCAAATCCTGGGTGTCTTGTGGAGACATAGCTGAAAGATACCAAATAACAAGTAATTTTCCCTGCTATTCTCAGTGAATATCTTTAAAGATTTAAAGAAAATTGATGACCATTAGCTAGTTTAAAAATAAAATAGAGACCGAAGGATCAAGATGCCAGAGGCTTAGGCAGATGCGGAGCTCATCTGTCTGTCCACAAATGAATGAGAAATGGAACAATTCTCTCGGAGCCCAGCTGAACAGTAGCAGAGGCCCTTGGATATCTGAAAGGACAAGAAAGATTCCTGCTGAGCCAGGTAGGACAAAAGAAAGAAGGAAAAGGAAGAGGAGAGGAAGTGGGTTGGGGCGTGTAACCCAGCCGGGAGATGAAAGTGAGGAGATGTCTCCATATCCGGGGAAGACTCTCACTGGGGGAGCTCAGTTTGGACAGAAGGAAAGCCTCATTCTCTGTGCGAAGAAAACATGGCAAGCAGCGTGTGGCAGCAGGACAGAGTGAGACCTGCACACAGGGTGCTGACCCCAGCCCTGCCCACCCAGCCTTAGAGGCATGTCCACCAATGCAGACAAGGGCTGGGTGCTGAAATGTGGGGTTTGTAGAGCGGACCAAGGCAAAGGACTACTATTGGCTATGAGGAAACATCCTGAAGGGATGGCCATGACGGAGGAGCTCTGCAAACAAGATGCTTGTGGTGAAGCCTGAACCACCATAGAGCAGAGTGCCATTGGTGAGTGACGCCCAAACAAGAAGCCCATTGCATCCCTTGTCCCTTGTGCCGGCCTCTGCTCTCCAAGGACTATGAAGAACTCCATCCACGTAGGACTTTTAGCCCCCAGCCAGGGCCTCCCCCATCCAACGCCTCCACAATCAGCAGAATCCTGTGCTCTGGGGCAGCTTAAGGAGAAGACACTTGTGAGTTGGCCACACGCACAGATGGAGCTGAAAGCACAGGTGAAACCCAGGGATAAAGAAGAAACCTGAAACCTCTCCTTGGAGCAACACAAACCATGGGCTTACACCCACGACCGGCCTTGTAACCTCAGCCTCTACAGAGCATCTGAATCAACAACCAGCGCTCTCTCAGTCATGGCAGGTGTAGCTTTAGCAGCTGTAGACTTTGGGGGCTTCTACACAAGGGGGGTTGGGCCAGGACAGAGCCTGAGCTTCTCCGTAGCACGACAGCGGGTTCAGCTGCACACTCAATGCAATCCCAGGACCTGACTTCACTGAATCTATGCTGGTGACCTTGCGAAAACAACATCTGAGAGACACCAGGGCCATGTGCCATCATGCCCATGGTTAAGGTGGTCCAAGAGCAGTGCCAATACTACATATCATGAGAGCCTGCAGAACGCATGAGAGGGGACACCAGAGCACACCCTGAGGTGCACATTCCTAGAGGAGCAATACTCAGTGACTTCTCTCCCAGTGGGTGTGCTCCAATCCCACCTGCCTGGCACCACAGATCAGATTCACAGCAAAGACTCAGATCTGGGGGCTCTATTACTCCACGCAGAGAGCAGGCACCACCAGAGACAGGGCAGTAACAACCACTGAACAAGGGGGAAACAGCCCTGAATATCCACGGCAGGCTCTGGTCACAGTTCACAGCAATCAAAGCACAGATCAAGAGAGGATAAGAGCACAAACCTCTGGACCAACCTCATCTACTAAGGTGCAGATACCAGAAGGAAGATTAACTAGGTTTCTGCACCTTTCAAAACAGAGACCACACACAGAATGCTGGACAAAATGAGATGGCAAAGATATAGGTTATAGGGGAAGAAACAAGATAATAACCTCCAAGGACCACTGAATTAAGAGGTGATAGGCAATCTAATAATTCCATCTTGCTTTTAGTCATCTTAAGTGGAGACACCAAACACTTTCACAAATCCTAGGTGCCTAGTAATTTTTAAATGCACTTCTTGCCACACATGTTTCTGAGAATGTTCTATTAGATATTTCAATCTAAAAATCATAGATGATAGTGACAGAGAACTAAGCAGAAACTGAGGACACATAAGACTGTGTCCGAGGAAGCTGAATAGAAATAAGATAAACTTAATATAGTACTGGTTTTAAGAAATTAAATAAGAAGATAGACTTTAAAACTATAATTGAAGGAGGGAATTCTACTCATTGCTCTGTGGAGACCTAAATGGGAAGGAAATCAATAGAACGGTCAAGACTAGAGATCTCCTTAAGAAAATTAGAAGTACTGGGAATATTTCATGCAAAGATGGGAACAATAAAGGACAGAATCGGGATGGACCTAAAAGAAGTAGACGATATTAAGAGAAGTTGGCAAGAATACAGGGAATAAGTATACAAAAAAGATCTTAATGACCGAGATAACCACGATGGTGTGATCACTCACCTAGTAACAGACATCCCGGAATCCAAAGTCAAGTCAGCCTTAGAAGGCATGAACACGAACAAAGCTGATGGAACTCCAGCTGAGCTATTTCAAGTCCTAAAAGATGATAATGCTAAAGTTCTGCAACTCGATAGGCCAGCAATTTTGGAAAACTCAGCAGTGGCCGCAGGACGGGAAAAGGTCAGTTTTCATTCCAATCACAAAGAAAGGCAATGCCAAAGAACGCTCAAACTACTACACAATTTCCCTCATTTCAAACAATAGCAAAGGCTCAAAATTCTCCAATTGAGGCTTTAACAGTACCTGAACCGAGAGCTTCCAGATGTTCAAGCTGGATTTAGAAACGGCAGAGGAATCAGAGATCAAATTGCCAACATCCCTTGGATCATGTAAAAAGCTAGAGAGCTCTGGAAAAACAATTACATCTGCTTTATTGACTACACCACAGCCTTTGATTTGTGAATCACAAGAAACTGTGGGAAATTCTTAAAGAGATGGGAACACCAGACTACCTTACCTGTCTGCTGAGAAATTTGTATGCATGTCAAGAAGCAACAGTGAGAACTGGACATGTGACAACGGACTGATTCCAAATTGGGAAAGGAGCACATCATTTGTCACCCTGGTTATTTAACTTATACGCACAGTACTTTATGCAACATATCGGGTTGAATGAAGCACAAATTGGAATCAAGATTTCAGGGAGAAATATCCATAATCTCAGATACACAGATGACACCACCACCACCTTACAGCAGAAAGCAAAGAGGAACTGAGGAGTCTCTTGATGAAACTGAAAGAAGAGGGTGAAAAAGCTGGTTGAAACTCAACATTCAAAAAGCGAAGATCATGGCAGTGGTCAGATCGTTTCATGGCAAACAAGGGGAGAAATAGTGGAAACAGTGAGAGACTTTAAGTTTTGGACTTCGAAAATCACTGCAGATGGAGACTACAGCCATGAAAGTAAAAGACGCTTGCTCCTTGGAAGAAAAGGTATGACCAACCTAGGCAGCATATTAAAAAGCAGAAACATTACTTTGCTGACAAAGGTCAATCTAGTCAAAGCTATGGTTTTTCCAGTAGTCATGTATGGATGTGAGAGTTAGACCATGAAAAAGCTGAATGCCCAAGAATTCATGCTTTTGAGCTGTGGTGTTGGAGACGACTTTTGAGAGTCCCTTGGACTGCAAGAAGACCACACCACTCCATCCTAAAGGAAATCAGTCCTCAATATTCATTGGAAGGACATGGTGAAGCTGAAGCTCCGATACTTTGGCCACCTGATGCAAAGAACTGATGCACTGAGAAAGACCCTTATGCTGGGAAAGATTGAAGATGAGAGAAGTGGACGACACAGGGTGAGATGGTTGCATGGCATCACTGACTCAATGGACATGAGTTTGAGCAGGCTCTGGGAGTTGGTGATGGACAGGGAAGCCTGGTTTCTGCAGACCATGGATCGCAGACTCAGACTTTACTGAGCAACTAAAGTGAACCGACTGATATTTATAATTAATTCTCTTTGCTGTATAGGAGTACAAAATTGGAAAACAGCTATATTCCAATTAGAACTTTTAATAAAGATTTCTTTATATAATCTAAAAATTGTCGTAGTTTAAATCAACCATTAATAATATAGTGGAAAATGTGCTAAGATTTTATGTCCATTTATTTTAAAATTCTATGAGGTAATAGAATATAATAAGTATTTTAGCATGTTAGAATTCAGGCAAATACACTAAAGATATTTAATATGAGATCATATAATGAAAAGAGAAACTTTGAAGTCAACCTCAGATGTGCATTGTTTCATTTTCACCAGGTTTTGCTTTCTACAATGAAAACTTACTTAAATTTGAAATTTATTTAGAAGGTCCTATGTGTCGCTCCCAGTGGATAAGAAATTATAAATCAGAGAACAAAAACCCGTCCCTAGGATTCATAGAAGTTTGGCAGTTTGTCTACCACTTCACTCACACATTTCTGTCTAGAGGTAGAAGGAAATGTTAAAAGGACTGTCATACAGCTACTCAGAAATGGGCAGAGTTTTCCTAGGGCCCCCAGAAATGGAAGAACAACGAATGAATGCAGTTTGTCACAAGGCACGAGGAGACTTTTAGTTTACACTGTGATGGAGAATGGACATCAGTGGAGAAATAACTCCAGAAAGAATGAAGGGATGGAGCCAAAGCAAAAAGAATGCCCTGCTGTGGATGTGACTGATGATAGAAGCAAGGTCCAATACTGTAAAGAGCAATATTGCATAGGAACCTGGAATGTCAGGTCCATGAATCAAGGCAAATTGGAAGTGGTCAAACAAGAGATGGCAAGAGTGAATGTTGACAATCTAGGAATCAGCGAACTGAAATGGACTGGAATGGGTGAATTTAACTCAGATGACCACTATATCTACTACTGCGGGCAGGAATCCCTCAGAAGAAATGGAGTAGCCATCATGGCCAACAAAAGAGTCCGAAATGCAGTACTTGGATGCAATCTCAAAAATGACAGAATGATCTCTGTTTGTTTCCAAGGCAAACCATTCAATATAACTGATCCAAGTCTATGCCCCAATCAGTAACGCTGAAGAAGCTGAAGTTGAACGGTACTATGAAGACCTACAAGACCTTTTAGAACTAACACCCAAAAAAGATGTCCTTTTCATTATAGGGGACTGGAATGCAAAAGTAGGAAGTCAAGAAACACCTGGAGTAACAGGCAAATTTGGCCTTGGAAAACGGAATGAAGCAGGGCAAAGACTAAAAGGGTTTTGCCAAGAAAATGCACTAGTCATAACAAACACTCTCTTCCAACCACACAAGAGAAGATTCTACACATGGACATCACCAGATGGTCAACACCGAAATCAGATTGATTATATTCTTTGCAGCCAAAGATGGGGAAGCTCTATACAGTCAGCAAAAGCAAGACCAGGAGCTGACTGTGCCTCAGACCATGAACTCCTTATTGCCAAATTCAGACTTAAATTGAAGAAAGTAGGGAAAACCACTATACCATTAAGGTATGACCTAAATCAAATCCCTTATGATTATACAGTGGAAGTGAGAAATAGATTTAAGGGCCTAGATCTGATAGATAGAGTGCCTGATGAACTATGGAATGAGGTTCGTGACAATGTACAGGAGTCAGGGATCAAGACCATCCCATTGGAAAAGAAATGAAAAAAGCAAAATGGCTGTCTGGGGAGGCCTTACAAATAGCTGTGAAAAGAAGAGAAGCAATAAGCGAAGGAGAAAAGGAAAGATATGAACATCTGAATGCAGAGTTCCAAAGAATAGCAAGAAGAGATAAGAAAGCCTTCTTCAGCAATCAATGCAAAGAAATAGAGGAAAACAACAGAATGGGAAAGACTAGAGATCTCTTCAAGAAAATCAGAGATCCCAAAGGAACATTTCATGCAAAGATGGGCTCGATAAAGGACAGAAATAGTATGGACCTAACAGAAGCAGAAGATATTAAGAAGAGATGGCAAAAATACACAGAGAAACTGTACAAAAAAGATCATCACGACCCAGATAATCACGATGGTGTGATCACTGACCTGGAGCGAGACATCCTGGAATGTGGAGTCAAGGGGCCTTAGAAAGCATCACTACAAACAAAGCTAGTGGAGGTGACAGAATTCCAGTTGAGCTATTCCAAATCCTGAAAGATGATGCTGTGAAAGTGCTGCACTCAATATGCCAGCACATTTGGAAAACTCAGCAGTGGCCACAGGACTGGAAAAGGTCCGTTTTCATTCCAATCCCAAAGAAAGGCAATGCCAAAGAACGCTCAAACTACCGCACAATTGCACTCAACTCACACACTAGTAAAGTAATGCTCAAAATTCTCCAAGCCAGGCTTCAGCAATACATGAACCGTGAACTTCTTGATGTGCAAGCTGGTTTTAGAAAAGGCAGAGGAACCAGAGATCAAACTGCCAACATCCGCTGGATCATGGAAAAAGCAAGAGAGTGCCAGGAAAACATCTATTTCTGCTTTATTGACTATGCCAAAGCCTTTGACTATGTGGATCACAATAAACTGTGGAAAATTCTTCAAGAGATGGGAATACCAGACCACCTGATCTGCCTCTTGAGAAATTTGTATGCAGGTCAGGAAGCAACAGTTAGAACTGGACATGGAACAACAGACTGGTTCCAAATAGGAAAAGGAGTACGTCAAGGCTGTATATTGTCACCCTGTTTATTTAACTTATATGCAGAGTACATCATGAGAAACGCTGGACTGGATGAAACAGAAGCTGGAATCAAGATTGCAGGGAGAAATATCAATAACCTCAGATAAGCAGATGACACCACCCTTCTGGCACAAAGTGAAGAGGCACTAAAAAGCCTCTTGATGAAGGTGAAAGCGGAGAGTGAAAATGTTGGCTTAAAGCTCAACATTCAGAAAACGAAGATCATGGCATCCGGTCCCATCACTTCATGGGAAATAGATGGGGAAACAGTGTCAGACTTTATTTTTTCGGGCTTCAAAATCACTGCAGATGGTGACTTCATCCATGAAATTAAAAGACGCTTACTCCTTGGAAAGAAAGTTATGACCCACCTAGATAGCATATTCTGCTGGGAGCAGTAGTTCTGCCCCTGGCAAAGGTCATGAGGAAGGAGGCTCGGCATACGCAAAGGCGGGATCGAGCCTCAGGAGTCCCCCTGGAAATTCTCGAGCATCTACCCTCCAAAATCAGTGTCTGCCTACTTTCTGCTTTGTGCTCTCACCTACACCTCTGACTTTTTGGGGGGCCATCCCCCACTACCTCTCTCTGAAAAACTAATTAACTTACAGCTCCTGTTAATAATTCCTGGGTGTGACAGTGTTTCAACCTACAAACTCCTTTGGAAGTCCTCTAGCCTGCCTGAATAGGTTTTTCCAGCCACATGTGATTGTTCAGAGCCTCCCAACTGTGAGAGGCATGAGATGTTCTAAACTGTCTGAATACAGATTCCTTTGAGCAGTTAAAAGATTGATTAGAAATTGTATTGGTGAAGGGTTTTTCACTTCTTGCGCCAATGTTTGCTGCTAAGTTTCCATATCCCTTACCTGCTGTGTTCCTGGCAATGTATTGATTAATATAATTGGTGTAAGTAGTAGCTTTAATGTTTGTAATCTTGGGCCCTTGAGTTAATTCTTTTTCTTGTTATACCCCACCACACCTTTGCCTTATAGGAATGCAACTTTATCTAATGCTTTTGGAGGGTGGCGCCTGACTTTAATCACCTTTAGAGAAAAATAAGTTTCTTAAAATGTTAACAGGCCTCCGGGCCAGAAGATGATGCAAATCACCTAAACTTTTGCATATGATAAGTTTGCAGGAAGAACGCCTGGCTTACTGCATGACTCTACCCCTTCCCCCATTATCCTCTATGCATAACTTAAGGTATAAAAACTACTTTGGAAAATCATATAGATCACTGGGAAATAATGTATTCACTTAGCCCAAGTAACAAAGAAGATTTCAAAGGTAAACCTAGAACAGATCACTTCAGAGGTAAAGAAACTTAAAATCCATTATCAAAGGCAGCTCAACATCGCAAGAAAACATGTATTTATGCACAAAACTCTTCCCTTGGTGTCCTCTTTCCATAAAACCTTATCACTTTCTGTACCCATTACTTTGTTCTCCCATGATGAAAGAGCCACCTCTAAGTCAGACCTACTTCCTTTTCTCTTCATAAAATGTAATTTCTTTCCTCATACCTTCTTTACTGAAAATACACATGCTACTTTCCTGAAGCAGCCTAGAACTTAAGCATTTTGTGGATTGGTGAACATAAATACCAGTGATAAGCACTAAAAGAAATATTCTAGAGAACATCTCAGGATGGCATCAAGCATTAGTCATGAATAGTCCAACATCTCTACTTTCTCTGTAAGAGGAAGTTAGTCCTCAGTAATGAATGTTTCAGAATCTTATTTTATTTGCAAATGACCTAGCTAGTCAATAAACTTCCATCACTTAGTTTGGCACAGCCCTAGAAAGTCAGGATACCGAAATCGAGAGAATGTTTTAGAGAGATATTTCTAAAGTATAATTATTCTTAAAAGAGTTTCTCTGAAAGACCATATCTCTTTTACATTTTCTTTGAAGTTTTTTTTTTTTCTTTTTTCTTTTTTCTTCCCCTTTCCTAGAGGTACTTTCCTGGTTGAGAAACTTGGAACAGATATAAAAATATAACAATATGTAAGTAATAATAAACCTAGGCACAATGAAAATACTGTGCTTAATGACTCTTAGACATATCTACATTAGATTAGCAAACAAACATTAATGCTAGATATTTAATATTTCCCAGTTCACGTGCATCTGAAATTCACTTAGGTAAATTTCTCTTGGAGTTAGAATTGTCTGATTTGTAAGCACTTACCTTCCTTGAGGTGAAGTGAGTGAAGTCGCTCAGTCATGTCCGACTCTTTGCGACCCCGTGAACTGTAGCCCACCAGGCTCCTCCGTCCATGGGATTCTCCAGGCAAGAATACTGGAGTGGGTTGCCATTTCCTTCTCCAGGGGATCTTCCCAACCCAGGGATCGAACGCAAGTCTCCTGCATTGCGGGCAGATGCTTTAACCTCTGAGCCATCAGGGATGCCCTTTAGGCCATTTAAATTAGAACTCATTTAGAACTTCAGCAATATTATAAAAAAAAAAAAAGCACACTGAGCCATACATAAATCCAGACAGACAGACAGAGATTTCATAGTTTCCTGGTTAAGATTTAAAACATCTCTTTGACCGTTTGTTTGTTTGGCTTGAAGTTCTGATTTGCCCCAGGCTGAGTCAGGTCTCAGGCAAAGTGGGCAGTGACATTCAAGGACATGGAAAGGGTTAACTACAAGCTTTTCCCTAGGCAGGCCTTTTAACAAGCTGCTGCTGCTGCTGCTGCTAAGTCGCTTCCGTCGTGTCCGACCCCATAGACGGTAGCCCACTGGGCTCCCCCATCCCTGGGATTCTCCAGGCAAGAATACTGGAGTGGGTTGCCATTTCCTTCTCCAACCTAGTTGTTAACAAGCTAGTTGTTTTAAAATGTATATGCAAAAAGAACCGGTTTTGCAGTTTCCAAGGGAAAGAAACTTTTATTTTAACCAGTTTTCTCCAGTCTAAAGAATATCAGGGCCATCCTGTGTCAAAAAGTTACCTTTCCTTTCTGTAGTCTTAGTTTTATAGCTAAAATATAGACCAAATTATGCTCAAATTGACTCTAATATCAGGGGCATTTCAGCTAATAAAAATTTTGGACTGTCCCTGTGGTGGAAAGTGAGGTCTTTGTCCCATCAGAAGAATCTGAAGGCCCAAGGGAATTTGCAGGACTGGGGGAACCTTGGTCCTTGGCAGCCCTGAGAAACAGGAGTACTCAGAAGGGAATTCTTTAGGATGTTCAGGCGTGGGGGAAGCTTGGTTCCCTCTCCACGTGAGAGATAAGCTTCCTTAGAAAGGGATTCTTTAGAAATGTTAGGACAGTTTTTGATCCTTCAGGCTTTTGAATATAGAAGAAACCTGGACCAAAGGGAACCTCAGAATCCTTTCCTAGAGATCATGGGGATATAAAAGGTCACATAGAGGTCATCTAGGAAATCTGATGGAGAGAGAGAGAGGGACAGGAGACAGGCAGGCAACAGAATGTAAGGACATTCTGAGTCCTTTCCCGTCTTTTGGCAAAACCTAGTGAGCCATTCAGAGGCCATTTTTGGCGGTCCCCTGTTTGTTTTGGAGCCAGGCCTTTTGAAGGCTGACAAGTATCCAGTTTCTGAGAATGTAGACAAAGGTTGAGTATGAGAGCCTCCTGGGATGTAACAGAACCCACTCATAGCCTATCTACCATAGAATGGGAGTACTGAGAGTCACTGGCTGAGAGAAAGACGTCCCTTTTCCCCCAGTGGTCTCTCCGTGTGACTGAGGGCACAGAATGGCCGAGCGGCCCAACAGTCACATCCAACAGTGAGAGGAGACCTCTGAGAACCATGCAGCTAAGCCACCAGGTGACACGGGCAGAGAAAGACAGAAATTCCTGGGAGCAACCAGGTGACTCACCATTTGGTGATTCCCTGAAACGTGGAAGGCACTCTTGGGATGGCTCAGAGGCAATACCCAGGCTTCTGTAAATCAATCCAAACCAAAATGGAAAGAAGAGAAAGTGACAGGGAAGAAGGCTGAGGCATCCGCCGAACAATATATCCGGGAGGCGGTGGCCTGGGAAGAATGCTCTCTGTTTTGCTTCAACCACTATGAGCCTGACATGGTGGACGGAAGTTGTCTTGCTGCGGGTGGATGCCCTTGTGGCCTGATCCTTTCTGTGTGCCCCCCATCCTCACATGGGAGTCTTTCTGTGGCAAGAGCCCTAATGGCTTTTACGTGTCTGATCTGCGCCCACAGAATATTGGTTGGCATAGTCCTCATTTGCCAAAAAAAAAAAAAAAAGGAGAGACCCTCACCCATTCAAGTGGCAGATACTTTGGGCGCAGTGAGCAGTGGGGCGTTTGGAACACACCAGAGGGTAACCCTGGCCAGCATTCCTCAGTTGCCTCCAGAGCAGTTGCCTTTTGGATGAGGGTCCCTGTGAGAAAGGAGAAGTGAGGGCAGGGGTGGGTTGGGGTGGGGGGGGCAAGAGACTCCAAGTCCCTGAACAAGCCACAAAAATGTCACGGTCTGGGTGCCGGTTGGAAAAGAATTTCCAGACATGAGACAATACGGGTTTGGTTTTTCAGTTTCTGCATTCTAAGACCCTCCTTGGTTTTATCTGCTCTTCACTCTTTGGGTAACCACAACCTTGGCAGAAAGAATCATTTTAACTATTTAGTATATGCTCTGTATCTTTCTGTTTGCTTTTATCAGAGTCTTGAAAGTGCAAGAGAAATAACTAAAAATCAGTAATGTTGCTCTTGTACTTTTTGGCACAGATTTTAACAAATAGCCATTAAATAGCAGAGCTTAAACATTATTTCAGTTTATGTACTTCAGACTTTAACTAATAAAACACAGATTCACAGTGACAACTCTAAGAAAAGTTGATAGAAGTTTCTGTAACTGAAAAGAATACTAAAGGCAAGAAAAGCTTTAGTCACTCAGTCTGTCCCATTCTTAGTGACCCCATGGACTCTAACTTGCCAGATTCCTCTGTCCAAGAAATTCCCAAGCAGGAATACTGGAACAGGTAGTCATTCCCTTCCCCAGAAGTTCTTCAGAAAAACAAAGCAAAAAGACAAGAAGAAGAAAAAATTGATCAAGTCATGTTAATATTTTCATACACACAGTTCAGTTCAGTTGCTCAGTCGTATCCCACTCTTTGTGATCCCATGACCAGCACGCCAGGCCTCCCGGTCCATCACCAACTCCCGGAGCCTACTCAAACTCATCTCCACGGAGTACAGACATACACTCAAATGGGGCTATATGCTCATTAGGGGGAAGAGAGAGACATTTTCATGTCACTAAACTCAGGTAATTTTGAATGTAGTAAAATGTACATAATGTTAGAGGATGATATTCGTTACTTGCACTGAGCTGTATTTTAAATTTTAATACAGTTGAGCATAGATTAGGACTAATAAGATTCTTGTAAACATTTTGGAAAATACAAAACTGTGAAGAGACTCTGTGATGTGAGCATGGAGTGTACTGGAAAAGATCAGACCTGGGCTTGGGATGAAAACCACCACTCCCCAAACCCAGCATCTCTGCTAAACACACACGAGTGTTCATTTTCCAAAGCAGAAAGAAAGTAAGAAGACAGGAAGTTACTTCATTAATTGTGATAGTTTAGGCACATCCCTCATTTTTCTTTCCAAGACACTTGTTCAAGTCAAGTGGAAAAAAACAAATTCACAGCATGGGAATCTCACAGAAACACTTAAACCAGTGAACATGAGTCATGGGGTAGAAGTACAGGGAGGTGGTAAAAAGACTGTGTCTGTGATTTGAGCCTGGAGTGTTCTGGAAACATCACACCTGGGCTTGACTGATCATTTCGTCTACCCGGAAAACCCACTATCTATAATCAACACAATGAGTGTTCATTCTCAGAAGCAAAGAGAAACCAAGAAGATGGGGAGTTTCTCCATTAACTATGAGCATTTCCACACATTCCTTATTCCTTTTTTCCACAACCTTGTTTAAAGAGAGAGAGAAGTATGAACTTCATAGTCTCATGATGTCAGAGTGACGTCTCCAGAACCAGTGGACATCAGATGTCACGGTGTAAATGAATCACATGAAATGCACAATCACTGCCTGGGCATTCTGGAATTAACAATGAAATTATAACTTGAATTTAACATTTAAAAATGTCAATTTTATGCAAATTTCATTTCACATATACTTCCCCTGTTTAGTATCCTAATAATGCATTTAAGTAGTAAGACTCAGCAATGCAAAAGACAGCATCTCCTAGTTTTATTTCTGAAAATTTTCTGAAAAACTCTGGTCCTCTGAGTTGAGTCACTGGGCTTCCCAGCTGGCTCAGTGGTAAAGAATCTGCCTGCCAATGCTGGAGATGCAGCTTCAGTCTCGGGGTGGAGAGAATCCCTGGGATGAGGAAATGGGAATCCAATGCAAAATTCTTGCCTGGAAAATCCCATGGACAGAAGAGAGTTGGTTCTTTGTATAATGGCATTCTCAAACTCTGTTTTAAATATCTATATTGCACCCAGGTGCTAAGTCATCACTGCATTTCGCAACATCCCTAAAATCCCAACACCAAACTGCCGGGGTCCAGCCCCGGCTGATCCAGGGTATTCGAAGGAGAGACGGCTAGGCGACCTATTCAAATGTTAATTAGATATAATAAAGAGGAATAGAATGAGGATAGCTCAGTAGGAAAATTCAGTGGAGAAAAGAAGCTGAGTGGCTTGGTTTACGCGGAAAGTCAATATAACCCGTGACACCAGGTTAGCTCTGACCACGGAGGCCGCAGGCGCCCTCTCGAATAGCGGAAGGTGCCCCACCTTAGACACCTTCTCGAGTGGGTCTTAGAAGCCCAGGCAAATAAATGGTCGCAGAGGACATCCACGCTCCAGATGGACACTCAGCTAGAAGTTAAAGGGAAGAATGACATGGGGAGACCAAGCGTTGGTGAGCAAGGCCCATAGCTTTATTTTCAACAGGGGCTTTTATACCCTAAGTTACACATAGAGGACAATAGGGGATGCAAAATCAGCAGTCTTTGATGCTTATCAAAAACCAGGGTTTCTTTCCTGCAGATTTATCGTATACAAATGGTTTAGGTGATTTACATCATCTTCTGGCCAGAGGCCTATTAACATTTTATGACTCTTGACAAGGACTTATCAACAAAGACTTATTTTCTCTAAGAGTAATTATTTTAAGGTTTGGCGCCATCCTCCGAAGATAAGATTACGTTCCTATAGGGTGGATGTGTAATGGGTTTACAAAGGAAAGAATTTACTACCTTAAGGGTCTAAAGTTACTAACACCAGGCCACTACTTATTTTTTCTACATACCAACTATATTAATTAATGCACATTCAAGGATACAATTCAGGGGATGTGAAAACTTGGCAACAAACATTGGCTCATCAATGAAATCTTTTACTAGTTTTATTCTGACAGTTTCTAATTCTCTGAGAGGCTCTAAGCTATTTGAATATCTTAAGCTTCCCGTGCCTCTGGAGGCTGGGAGACTGTAAACAATCGTATGCATAGCTGTAGGTGTCCGGGTAAACTTGTCAGGCGAGTTAGAGAACCATCTGAGGGGTTTGGATTTAAACACTCCTAATTGCCCAGGAACTTTATTAATTGGAGCTGTAAGTTAACTCTTTGACAGAGAGAGTGAGATGGTGGTGGGGGACAGCCCCCAGTAAAGTCAGAGGCGAGAGCACAAAGCAATAAAGTAGGCAGACTCTGGTTTTTTGGGGGTAGATGCTCGAGAATATCCGGGGGCACTCCCGAGGCTCGATCCCGCCTTTGCGTATGCCGAGCCCCCTTCCTCATGACCTTTGTCACGAGTGGAATGTCTCTCGCCGGCTCCCGGCATCAAACCACATCCCAGTGGGAGTGAGGATAGGAGTGACTCCCCATGCTGATCTCTCACAAAAAGAACAGTTTCAACAGTTCAAAGTCCCTGATTCACGTTGAGAATTCATTATGCTCCACAGAAAGCGAGGATGCAGACAATGGAGCAAAGGCTCTGGGACAGAAGGAAGTCTAAAGGGCTGGTCTTCACTATGATAAGAAGAAATGGGAAGAAATAAGATGATGAGATGCCCAGGAAGAAAAACTAGGAGCAGAAAGCTAAAGGCTTGCAGATTCTCATTTGGGCATTTCAGGAGGAAAAGCAGATGCAGCCCCAGACCCAGGACAGGATATTTACCTGAGAAATTGCCATTTCCTCCTCTTCTTCCTCCTGCTCTGTCTTTTCTGGGGATATTACGCTGCAAACGCACTTCTGAAGTTTCAGAAAATACCGTTGAGGGCATCACAATAGCTCTTTAACCTGCAACCAATGCTCCTACAGACAGAAGGGCCTTGAAAAGCTGAGAAGACTGACCTCTCCTGTCCTCTGTCTCAGGAGAGATTCGGGAACAATCAATTCCTATCTGGAGACCAGCCTGTGAACTTATTTCTTGATTGTTCTCTCCCCATAGAGAGCTCCTAACATTCTCCTCACACAGATGATGTGAGCTGACTGCATTTCCCTGTCCAAATCCAGCTAGACCAACCTGTTGCCTCTCCGTGGAGAAAGCCAGGGCTCAGCTCTCACAGATGGATCACGAGGCACTTCCTTAACCAGGGCCTCTGCTTAGAATGCCCTGGAGCACTTCTTAGACACCACAGTGATGCTCCCACAGGACCAACATAGAACTCTGTTGGGAGGGCATCAGTGAGGTCAGTTCCTGACACTGGTCATGTGATCCTGATGGAAAACCAGATGGAAATTACTTGGGTAAAGATTCTTTCTGAACCATTTCAATGAATACAAATCCCTGGTGGTCAGGTCCCCACTCCAAGTAGTTATCAATCTGCAGGTCTACAGTGTGGCCGTTAATGGAGTCATCAGCAAATCCCACTTTTTTCTGATGTTTCTTCTCCCAAACCAACGTTCAGGAGTCCTGAACTCAAAGCCTCACACTCACCACACCTAAGACCTCTCTGTAGGGGAGGATTTCGGGTAGGGATTTCTGAGAGAGGGCAAAGCTAGAATCAGGCAGAGAGAACGCCAGTTCTTGCAGTTTAGCCTGTAGAAGTTACGCTGGGTGAGGTGCTCTGGGATCCCTAGGGTGTGTGTGAATTAACCCATTTAAACCAATACAACAAATCCGGTGAGCACTGTGAGGGTGTCATTGAAGGGGGGCTTGTAAAGTAGACCCTGGAGTTCAGCAAGACTGTTGATCTCAAGGAAGCTGGTCATCTAGACCAGGTGCTCACAGGACTGGCTTTTGTGAGTTCAAGAAACCGCAGGCTGCCTGCTGCCCAGACAGATGCTGAGGCAGCAACAGCATGGACCAGTTTATGGAAATTGTCAACAATATTCATTTTTTGATATAAGGATATGAGATTTGTGACTTTTACAGCTTACCAGACAAAGCCTAGGAAGCACTTAGGAAGCATGGTATACACTAATTCCACGCCTCTTCCAGGAAGACTTTCTAATACGTTTCTGGGTTATCACAGAAGCTGTCTTCATTTCAACATTGTCAAGTAATAATCATGACTTGTGTGTTGATATTATAAAGATACATCAATATTGCAGTGAACTCTCATTGTGTTTTTCTTACAAATCAAGGATATTACTATTGAAACTTTAGAACCAACTTCTATCTTACTTTAATACATGGAAAGATTAAATGATCACTTACATCATGGCAACTTCCAGATATTTCACATCAGTGCCAAACACCTCGATTTAGATGGTCACTGTCCATTTTACATTATGGTATCCTTCATCTTCTAATGGAGGATAGATAGAAATGGTTGCAACACAATATAAAAAGGCTAATCTTTAACAAACCGTAAAAAAACTACGTTTTCCAACACAGTAGAAAGCTTAGTATGGATTGAGTGTTCAATTACATTCATGTAAAAGAATCTAAAATCACGTCATTCTAAACAAGCATACAGATAGCAATCCACTCCAGTACTATTGCCTGGAAAATCCCATAGACACAGGAGCCTGGTAGGCTACAGTCTATGGGGTTGCAAAGTTGGACACAACTGAGCGACTTTACTTTTGCTTTCATACATACATTGCTAAGAATTGTAACTTTCTAACCACCAACCTTCATCTCACGATTCATGCTAATATGTCCATTTTCTATGTGTTTTAACTATGGAGTACTCCCTACAGTCATTGTACTTCAGAGAAACTTCTGAAAACAAGATTGATGAAATGCCTTCTATTATGCAATCTCTGATATTTATTTCCATTTAACTTTTGATTAAATACTTTTCTACATATTGGTTACGTCATTTCCATTGTTTTTTTTTTTTTTTTTTTTTTTCTATAAACTCTTGTGTTTTCTGGTGCATGTTTAGGGCAAACCTCTTCCATCACTTGTTCCATTACTAGAATTTCGCTCCAGTGTGTGTTCTCAGATGTTTAGTGAGATAAGCACTCTGACTACAGGCTTTGCCACATTCAGTACATTCATAAGGTCGCTCTCCAGTATGCATTCGCCGATGTTGAGTAAGAGCAGAGTTGTAACCAAAGACTTCGCCATATTCAGTACATTTATATGGTCTCTCTCCAGTATGCATGCGCCGATGCTCAGTAAGATTATAACGCGTAATAAAGGCCTTGCGACATTCTGTCCATTTATAACGTCTATCCCCGGTATGAATTGGGTGATGTTGAAAAAGGGCTGAACTCCTAATAAAGGCTTTGCCACATTCTTTACATTTGTATGGTTTTTCACCAAATGGATTCGATGATGTCGAGTAAGAATTGAGCAATGATGAAAAGCTTTGTTACATTCTTTACCTATATCAGGCTTCTCTCCAGTATGGATTTGCTGATGAGAGGTTAGATCTGAGTAACAGATAAAGGCTTTGCTCATTCTGTACATTTATAAGGTTTCACTCCAGTATGAATTTGCAAATGTTGAGTAAGATGTGAGTTGTAAGTCAAGGCTTTGCCACATTCTGAATATTTATAAGATTTCTCTCCAGAGTGAATTCGCTGATGTCCAGGAAGAAATAAGGAATGACAAAGGCTTTGTTACATTCTTTACATATATAAGGTTTCTCTCCAGTATGAATTCGCTGATGTTGAATAAGGTCTGAGTTGCAAGTAAAGGCTATGCTACATTCTGTACATGTATAAGGTGTCTCTCCAGCATGAATTCACTGATGGTGAATAAGGCCTGAGTTGTAAGTAAAGGCTTTGCTACATTCTGTACATTTATAAGGTTTCTCTCCAGCATGAATTCGCTGATGTTTAATAAGGTTTGACTGGTAAGTAAAGGCTTTGCCATATTCTGTACATTTATATGGTTTCTCCCTAGTGTGAATTCGCTGATGTTGAGTAAGAAATGAGGAACGATGAAAGGCTTTGTTACATTCTTTACATATATAAGGTTTCTCTGCAGTATGAATTCGCTGATGTTGAATAAGGCTTGAGTTGCAAGTAAAAGCTTTGCTACATTCTGTACATTTATAAGGTTTCTCTCCAGTATGAATTCCCCAATGTTGAATAAGGCATGAGTTGTAAGCAAAGGCTTTGCTACATTCTGTACATTTATAAGGTTTCTCTCCAGTATGAATTTGCCGATGTTTAATAAGGCTTGAGTTGTAAGTAAAGGCTTTGCCACATACTGTACATTTATAAGGTTTCTCTCCAGTGTGAATTCTCTGATGTGGAGTAAGAAATGAGGAATGATGAAAGGCTTTGTGACATTCTTTACATATATAAGGTTTCTCTCCAGTATGATTTCGCCAATGTTGAATAGGAAGTGAGTTTTAAGTAAAGGCTTTGCTATATTCTGTACATTTATAAGGTTTCTCTCCAGTATGATTTTGCCGATGTTTAATAAGAACTGAGTTGTAAGCAAAGGCTTTGCTACATCCTGTACATTTATAAGGTTTCTCTCCAGCATGAATTTGCTGATGTTGAAAAAGGTGTGAGTTGTAAGTAAAGGCTTTGCTACATTCTGTACATTTATAAGGTTTCTCTCCATCATGAATTCACTGACGTTGAATGAGGCTTGAGTTTTAGTAAAGGCTTTGCTACATTCTGTACATTTATAAGGTTTCTATCGAGCATGAATTCTCTGATGTTGAATAAGGTTTGACTTGTAAGTACAGGCTTTGCCACATTCTGTACATTCATACGGTTTCTGTCCAGTGTGAATTTGCTGATGTTGAGTAAGAAATGAGGAACGATGAAAGGCTTTGTTACATTCTTTACATATATAAGGTTTCTCTCCAGTATGAATTCGCTGATGTTCAATACGGTCTGAATTATAAGTAAAGGCTTTGCTACATGCTGTACATTTATAAGGTTTCTCTCCAGTATGAGTTCGCCGATGTTGAATAAGGCATGAGTTGTAAGCAAAGGCTTTGCTACATTCTGTACATTTATAAGGTTTCTCTCCAGTATGAGTTCGCCGATGTTGAATAAGGCATGAGTTGTAAGCAAAGGCTTTGCTACATTCTGTACATTTATAAGGTTTCTCTCCAGTATGAATTCGCTGATGTTCAGAAAGAAATGAGGAACGACGAAAGGCTTTGTTACATTCTTTACATATATAAGGTTTCTCTCCAGTATGAATTCGCTGATGTTCAATAAGGTCTGAGTTGCAAGTAAAGGCTTTGCTACATTCTGTACATTTATAAGGCTTCTCTCCAGTATGAATTCGCCGATGTTGAATAAGAAGTGAGTTGTAAGTAAAGGCTTTGCTACATTCTGTACATTTATAAGGTTTCTCTCCAGCATGAATTTGCTGATGTTTAATAAGGCCTGAGTTGTAAGTAAAGGCTTTGCCACATACTGTGCATTTATAAGGTTTCTCTCCAGTGTGAATTCTCTGATGTTGAGTAAGAAATGAGGAACGACGAAAGGCTTTGTTACATTCTTTGCATATATAAGGTTTCTCTCCAGTATGAATTCGCTGATGTTCAATAAGGTCTGAGTTGCAAGTAAAGGCTTTGCTACATTCTGTACATTTATAAGGTTTCTCTCCAGTATGAATTCGCCGATGTTGAATAAGAAGTGAGTTGTAAGTAAAGGCTTTGCTACATTCTGTACATTTATAAGGTTTCTCTCCAGCATGAATTTGCTGATGTTTAATAAGGCTTGAGTTGTAAGTAAAGGCTTTGCCACATACTGTACATTTATAAGGTTTCTCTCCAGCGTGAATTCTCTGATATTGAGTAAGAAATGAGGAACGACGAAAGGCTTTGTTACATTCTTTACATATATAAGGTTTCTCTCCAGCATGAATTCGCTGATGTTGAGTAAGAAGTGAGTGACAGTTAAATGCTCTGCAACATTCTGTACATTTGAAAGGTTTCCTTCCTGTATGAATTCTCCTATGTCTACTTAGATTGGATGACTTACTAAATATTTTCTCACCTATCTTACACTTGTTTTCTTTCTGTGGATTCTGAACAGCATCCTGTTGAGTAAGTTCTGAACAGTGATTAGAAACCTTACCATATTCACTACAAGTCCTGTCTCCAGTACAAGTACTCTTATCTAGAGAAAAACCTGACATTTGATCAAAGGTATTTCTACTATTATTAGTTTTTGAATCCTTGTTTGAAGATTCAGGTCCCTGATGTTTCTTAAGGTTTGAGTCTCCTTCAAATGTATACCTAGTTTCATTGCCGGAATATCTTCTCAGTCCGCCATAAATACTCTTGTAATTATTGGAGCTGGGGCTCTTACTTAAGGTCTGACTCATTTTATTATACATGGAAAGCTGTTGTGTATTAACCATACCACAATATGTATTGAACAATGATGGTTGGATTGCATCTCTTCCATTATCATCAACATTACACATCTTGGAATGGATAGAAGATATCTGTTGGGGGAAGAACTGTCTTTCATTTACCCTGGTATATTCCCAATCCGTCATTAAATTTAAGTTTTTGAGGTGAAATATTTGATACATTCCTAGGTTTACTTTTCGGAATACATCTTCTAATGCTGGATTCTTTGGCATCAAATCCTGGGTGTCCTGTGGAGACATAGCTGAAAGATACCAAATAACAAGTAATTTTACCTGCTATTCCTAGTGAATATCTTTAAAGATTTACAGAAAATTGATGACCATAGCTAGTTTAAAAATACAACGGAGATGGAAGGATCAAGATGCCAGAGGCTTAGGCAGACGTGGAGCTCATCTCTCTCTCCACAAATGAATGAGAAATGGGAACAATTCTCACAGAGCCCAGCTGAACACTAGCGGAGGCCCTTGGAAATCTGAAAGGAAAAGAAAGATTCCTGCTCTGTAGGGTAGGACAAAAGAAAGAAGAAGGAAAAAGAAGAGGAGAGGAAGTGGGTTGGGGCCTGCAACCCTGCAGGGAGATGAAAGTGAGGAGATGTCTCCATATTCAAGGAATCCCCTCACTGGGGGAGCTCAATTTGGACAGAAGAGCCTCATTCTCTGTGGGAAGAGAACATGGCAAACAGTGCGTGGCAGCAGGACAGAGGGAGACCTGCACACAGGGTTCTGACCCCAGCCCTGCCCACCCAGCCTTAGCGGCATGTCCAGTAATGCAGACAAGGGCTGGGTGCTGAAATGTGGGGTTTGGAGAGCAGACCCAGGCAGAGGACTGCGGTGTGCTGTGAGGAGACATACTGAGGGGACGGGAGAGAGGGAGGAGGTCTATAAACAGGATGCTTGTGGAGGAAGCGTGAACCACTACAGAGAAAGTGTCATTGTTGAGTGATGCCCAGAGAATGAGCCAGCTGCATCCTTTGTCCCTTATGCCTGCCCCTGCTGTCCAAGGACTATGAAGAACTCTACACAGCCTGGGATCATTTGAGCCCCCAGCCATGGCCTCCCCCATCAACCTCCTCCACAATCAGCAGAATCCTGAGCTCTGGGGCAGCCTCAGGAGAAGACACCTGTGAGTTGGCCACATGCACAGATGGAGCAGAAAGCACAGGTGAATGCCAGCAATAAAGAAGAAAAGCTGAAAACTCTCCTTGCAGCAACACAAGCCACGGTATTATACCCATGACCAGCTTTGTAACCTCAGCCCCTACAGAGCATCTGAACCAACAACCAAGGGCTCTCTCATTCACGGCAGGTATAGCTTTAGTAGCTGTAGACTTTGTGGGCTCCTATCCAAGGGGGCTGGGCCAGGACAGAGCCTGAGCTTCTCCATAGCACTACAGCGGGTCCAGCTCCATGCTGAATGCAATCCCAGAACCTGACTTCACTGAATCTATGCTGGTGACCTTGTGAAAACAACAGCTGAGAGACACCAGGGCCGTGTGCCATCATGCCCATGGTTAAGGTGGGGACAAGAGCAGTGCTAGCACCTCATAACATGAGAGCTTGCAGAACGCATGAGAGAGGACACCAGAGCACACCCTGAGGGGAACATTCCTAGAGGAGTAATATTCAGTGACTTCTCTCCCAGTGGGTGTGCCCCAATCCCACCTGCCTGGCACCACAGATCAGAATCACAGCAAAGACTCAGATCTGGGAGCTCTATTCCACCATGCAGGGAGCAGACACCACCAGAGGGCACTAACAACCACAGAACAAGGGGGAAACAGCCCTGAATATCCAGGGCAGGCTCTGGTCACAGTTCACAGCAATCAGAGCACAGATCAAGAGAGGACAAGGGCACAAACCTCTGGACCAACCTCACCCACCAAGGTGCAGCTATCAGAAGGAAGATTAACTAGGTGGCTGCATGCTTCAAAACAAAGACCACATACAGAACGCAGGACAACATGAGATGGCAAAGACATACGATATAGGGGAAGAAACAAGATAAAACCCTCCAAAGACCACTGAATTAAGAGGTGATAGGCAATCTAATGATTACTTCTTGCTTTTAGTCATCTTAAGTGGAGACACTAAACACTTTCACAAATCCTAGGTGCCTAGTAATTCTTAAATCCACTTCTTGCCACACATGTTTCTGAGAATGTTCTATTAGCTGTTTCAATCTAAGAAGCATAAATGATAGTGACAGAGAACTAGTCAGAAACTGAGGACACATAAGACAGTGTCCAAGGAAGCTGAATACAAATAAGATAAACTTAATAAAGTACTAGTTTTAAGAAATTAAATAAGAGAGACTTTAAAACTATGATTGAAAGAGGGAACTCTACTCATTGCTCTGTGCAGACCTAAATGGGAAGGAATCAATAGGACGGTAAAGACTAGAGATCTCTTTTAAGAATATTTCATGCAAACATGGGCTCGATAAAGGACAGAAACAGGATGGACCTAAAAGAAGAAGATATTAAGAGAAGTTGGCAAGAATATATGGAAGAACTATACAAAAAAGATCTTAATGACCGAGATAACCACGATGGTGTGGTCCCTCACCTAGTAACAGACATCCTGGCATCCAAAGTAAAGTCGGCCTTAGAAGGCATGAGGACCAACAAACCTAGTGCAGGTGATGGAACTCCAGCTGACCTATTTCAAGTCCTAAAAGATGATAATGCTAAAGTTCTGCACTCGATAAGCCAGCAAATTTGGAAAACTCAGCAGTGGCCTCAGGACGGAAAAAGGTCAGTTTTCATTCCAATCACAAAGAAAAGCAATGCCAAAGAACGCTCAAACTACTACACAATTTCCCTCATTTCCAACAATAGCAAAGGCTCCAAATTCTCCAAGCCAGGCTTTAACAGTACGTAAACCGACAGCTTCCAGATGTTCAAGCTGGACTTAGAAACGGCAGAGGAACCAGAGATCAAATTGCCAACATGCCTGGGATCATATAAAAAGCGAGAGATTTCTGGAGAAACGACGACATCTGCTTTATTGACTATATCACAGCCTTTGATTGTGTGGACAAGAAACTGTGAAAAATTCTTAAAGAGATGGGAACACCAGACTACCTTACCTGCCTCCTGAGAAATCTCTATGCATGTCAACAAGCAACAGTGAGAACTGGACATGTGACAATGGACTGATTCCAAATTGGGAAAGGAGTACGTCAAGGCTGTACATTGTCAGCCTGCTCATTTAATGTATATGCACGGTACATATTGGGACATACTGGGATGGATGAAGCACAAATTGGAATCATGATTTCAGGGAGAAATATCCATAATCTCAGATACACAGATGACACCACCCTTAGAGCAGAAAGCCAAAAGGAACTGAGAAGTCTCTTAATGAAACTGAAAGAAGAGCCTGAAAAAGCTGGCTTCAAACTCAATCTTCAAAAAACAAAGATCATGGCACCGGTCAGATCGTTTCATGGCAAATAGTGGGAGAAACAGTGGAAACAGTGAGAAACTTTATTTTTGGGGGGTTCCAACATCACTGCAGATGGTGACTACCGCCATGAAAGTAAAAGATGCTCGCTCCTTGGAAGAAAAGCTATGACCAACCTAGGCAGCAAATTAAAAACCAGAAACACTACTTTGCTGACAAAGGTCCATCCAGTCAAAGCTATGGTTTTTCCAGTAGTCATTTACGGATGTGAGAGTTGGACCATGAAGAAAGCTGACTGCTGAAGAATTGATGCCTTTGAACTCTGCTATTGGAGAAGACTCTTGAGAGTCCCTTGGACTGCAAGAAGATCACACCACTCCATTCTAAAGGAAATCAGTCCTCAATATTCATTGGAAGGACATAGTGAAGCCGAAGTTCTGATACTCTGGCCACCTGATATGAAGAACTGACCCACTGAGAAAGACCCTGATGCTGGGAAAGATTGAAGATGAGAGGAGAAGTGGACGACAGAGGGTGAGATGGTTGCATCGCATCACTGACTCGATGGACATGAGTTTGAGAAGGCTCTGGGAGTTAGTGATGGGCAGGGAAGCCTGGCCTGCTGCAGACCATGGATCACAGACTCAGAACTGAACTGACTGATATGTATAATTGATGCTCTTTGCTGTATAGGAGTACAAAATTGGAAAACAGCTATATTCCAATTAGAACTTTTAATAAAGATTTCTTTATATAATCTAAAAATTGTCATAGTTTGAATCAACCATTAATAATGTAGTGGAAAATGTGCTAAGATTTTATGTCCATTTATTTTAAAATTCTATGAGGTAATAAAACACAATAAAGTATTTTAGCACATTAGAATTGGGGCAAATACACTAAAGATATTTAGTATGAGATCATATAAGGAAAAGAGAAACTTTCAAGTCAACCTGAGATGTGCATTGTTTCATTTTCACCAGGTTTTGCTTTCTGCAGTGAAAAATTACTTGAATTTGAAATTTACTTAGAAAGTCCTCTGGGTCGCTCCCAGTAGATAGGAAGTTATAAATCAGAGAACAAAAACCCGTCCCTAGTATTCCTGGAAATTTGGTAGTTTGTCTACCACTCCACTCACACATTTCTGTCTAGAGATAGAAGGAAACTTTAAAAGGACTGTCATACAGTTACTCAGAAATGGGCAGAGTTTTCCTAGGGCCCCCAAGAAATCGAAGAGCAATGAATGAATGCAGTTTGTCAGAAGCCAAGAGGAGACTTTTAGGTCACACTGTGATGGAGAAAAGTAATCACTGGAGATAAATTCATGAAGATTTCAGAAAGAGAGAATGGGGCAGGTGATACATTGCTATCACAGTAGCAGAACCAACCCAGGTTTTCAAAAACCATTTCCATTGAAGCAAATCTCCCAACATCACGTGATGAAGGATGAGTTCCTTGCTGCTCCTTGGACCTCTCATCTGAGTCATCATCTCCAGCCATTCATACCTACCTGGGTAAATGGCTGTTGCCTCCATTCTCCTCATATTCCTGGGATCCTTCAATAGCTCCAGAAAGGTGACCAGGTCCACCTTAGAGAGAAGCCCTGGTGATCAGAGAAAGGAGTATTTGTGTTGTTAGATTCATCAGTATCGAATCCAATATGTATTCAGGTGAGACGAAAATGCATTTTCTTCTAGAAAACGATTTCCTGAAATACTTTATTCAAAGCTGCTGTACAATACTAACACACACCTAACAATCAGGTCCTGAGATTCTGGTCAAGTAGTACTAAGGCAAAAGTAAGTAGTGTCAATGTGAGATTAAGAGAGGGTGCAACTATTTAATACCACAGAACTTACACAATTACCACTAAGCTAGAATGAAGGATGCAGAGTACATCAAGGAAGAAAAACATCACCAGCACAACGATTCATCATGAAGCCTTTCTTTCTAAACTCAGAAATAACCTATTATCCCCTAGACAGCACAGATCTGAAAATACTGTGGGAAGCAGAAAATTTCAGAAGACATTCTAGAAATGACAGAACAAAAACAAAGTGGGTAGATAAGGGATTCTGGAAGGCAGTTATCCTCACCCAAGGAGGCCAGGTTCCTGTAGTTCTCTACCATCACGTCCCTGTACAATTTCCGCTGACTGGGGTCCAGGCATTCCCACTCCTCTTGAGTGAAGTCTATGGCCACATCCTGAAACATTAGCCGTCCCTGAAATACAAAGTACAGATGCCAATAGGCCGTGGGAAGTCTTCCTAATGTGATCCAAGATGAAAACGGCAAGTTCAGAGACCTGGTCGTGATTTGGTGGCTTGGCTGGTATTATAAAATATATTTTTTTACACAGTTTTCCTATTTACCCAATTTCTAATGTGAAGAAAGGAGGACGGCTTATGATCCACAAGCCATTAGAGAAACTATTCTCATCTGAAAGAGCAATTATAAAATAAGCAGGGCCACAGTAGCATATTTATTCCGTGATTCAGGAGCAGACCACGGCCATGTTTTAAGGCATCAGGATGGCAAAAGTCTAACCATGAGGGGTTACTTTTGGAGAAGATGAATAAGCTTTGTCTACATGTACCATAACCTTAAGTAACGCTTATTTACTTTACCAAAGTAACAAAAGATTTTAAAAATGAAAGTAAATCACTTAAAGGCAAAGAAATTCATAATCTCTTCTTGAAAGCTGCATTCTAAGAAAACTTTGTTGTATTAACATAGAGATTAGACTAAATTCCAGTCTGCTACCAGCTTACCAGATAGCAAACAAAAGCTGTTTATCGGTTAACCTTAGAAAAATCTTTTCCATAAATCATGAAGTAGCAGTATTTTTCCAAAGGCATCAGAGTGAAACCATAGAAAGCATGTTTAAATCTGATTAAACTGCAATTGACCGTGTAGCCTGGTCACTGCTGTGACTTGTAACACTTTAACAGGATAAGTAGAATTATAGTTGACCTGATTTTATTAGGGCGTATCAGATCTATATGAACTCCACATAATTTTAGGATATCTATATTGGTAAAATCCACCATACACTATAATCTGAGAATATTTACACCCACTCAACAGGACTTCCCATGTAACTTTACATGTCCAATGAACCCAGGTAGTTTAATAGCTCCCTGGGATGTCTCAGGGGCCCTCTGAAGCATTTGAAAGTCAGCTAGAAGTCAAATCATTTAGGAAGCTTTGTGGACAAATATCAAAAGGGGTTATTATAACAATCTGTCAGATAAGATCTGAGTAACAGGCAAATTTGGCCTTGGAATACGGAATGAAGCACGGCGAAGACTAATAGAGTTTTGCCAAGAAAATGCACTGGTCATAACAAACACCATCTTCCAACAACACAAGAGAAGACTTTACACATGGACATCACCAGATGGGCAACACCGAAATCAGATTGATTATATTCTTTGCAGCCAAAGATGGAGAAGCTCTATACAGTCAACAAAAACAAGACCAGGAGCTGATTATGCCTCAGATCATGAACTCCTTATTACCAAATTCAGACTTAACTTGAACAAAGTAGGGGAAACCATTACACCATTCAGGTATGACCCAAATCAAATCCTTTATAATTATACAGTGGAAGTGAGAAATAGATTTAAGGGCCTAGATCTGATAGAGTGCCTGATGAACTATGGAATGAAGTTCGGGACATTGTACAGGAGACAGGGATCAAGACCATCCCCATGGAAAAGCAATACAAAAAAGCAAAACGGCTATCTGGGGAGGCCTTACAAATAGCTGTGAAAAAAAGAGAAGCGAAAAGCAAAGGAGAAAAGGAAAGATATAAGCATCTGAATGCAGAGTTCCAAAGAATAGCAAGAAGAGATAAGAAAGCCTTCCTCAGCGATCAATGCAAAGAAATAGAGGAAAACAACAGAATGGCAAAGACTAGAGATCTCTTCAAGAAAATTAGCGAAATGAAGGGAACATTTCATGCAAAGATGGGCTCGATAAAGGACGGAAATGGTATGGACCTAACAGAAGCGGAAGATATTAAGAAGAGGTGGCAAGAATACACAGAAGAACTGTACAAAAAAGATCTTCACGACCCAGATAATCACGATGGTGCGATCACTGACCTGGAGCCAGACATCCCGGAATGTGAAGTCAAGTGGGCCTTAGAAAGCATCATTAAGGAAATAAAAAAAAAAAAGAAAGCATCACTACGAACAAATCTAGTGGAGGTGATGGAATTACAGATGAGTTCTTTCAAATCCTGAAAGATGATGCTGTGAAAGTGCTGTACTCAATATGCCAACACATTTGGAAAACTTAGCAGTGGCCACAGGACTGGAAAAGCTCAGTTTTCATTCCAATCCCAGGCAATGCCAAAGAATGCTCAAAGTATTGCACAATTGTACTCAACTCACATTCTAGTAAAGTAATGCTCAAAATTCTCCAAGCCAGGCTTCAGCAATACGTGAACTGTCAACTTCCTGATGTTTAAGATGGTTTTAGAAAAGGCAGAGGAACCAGAGACCAAATTGCCAACATCCGCTGGATCATGGAAAAAGCAAGAGAGTTCCAGAAAAACATCTATTTCTGCTTTATTGACTATGCCAAAGCCTTTGACTGTGTGGATCACAATAGACTGGAAAATTCTGAAAGAGATGGGACTACCAAACCACCTGACCTGCCTCTTGAGAAATCTGTATGTAGGTCAGGAAGCAACAGTTGGAACTGGATATGGAACCACAGAGTGGTTCCAAATAGGAAAAGGAGTATGTCAAGGCTGTATATTGTCACCCTGGTTATTTAACTTATATGCAGAGTACATCATGAGAAACACTGGACTGGAATAAGCACAAGCTGGAATCAAGATTGCCGGGAGAAATATCAATCACCTCAGATATGCAGATGACACCACCCTTATGGCAGAAAGTGAAGAGGAACTCAAAAGCCTCTTGATGAACGTGAAAGTGGAGAGTGAAAAAGTTGGCTTAAAGCTCAACATTCAGAAAACGAAGATCATGGCATCTGGTCCCATCACTTTATAGGAAATAGATGGGGAAACAGTGGAAACAGTGTCAGACTTTATTTTTTGGGCTCCAAAATTACTGCAGATGGTGACTGCAGCCATGAAATTAAAAGACGCTTACTCCTTGGAAGGAAAGTTATGACCAACTTAGATAGCATATTGAAAAGCAGAGACATTACTTTGCCAACAAAGGTCCCTCTAGTCAAGCCTATTGTTTTTCCTGTGGTCATGTATGGATGTGAAAGTTGGACTGTGAAGAAGGCTGAGCGCCGAAGAATCGATGCTTTTGAACTGTGATACTGGAGAAGACTCTTGAGAGTCCCTTGGACAGCAAGCAGTTCCAACCAGTCTTTTCTGAAGGAGATCAGCCCTGGGATTTCTTTGGAAGGAATGACGCTAAAGCCGAAACTGCAGTACTTTGGCCACCTCACGCGAAGAGTTGACTCAATGGAAAATTCTCTGATGCTGGGAGGGATTGGGGGCAGGAGAAGAAGGGGACGACAGAGGATGAGATGGCTGCATGGCATCACTGACTCGATGGACGTGAGTCTGAGTGAACTCCGGGAGTTGGTGATGGACAGGGAGGCCTGGCGTGCTGCGATTCATGGGGTTGCAAAGAGTCGGACACGACTGAGCGACTGAACTAAACTGAACTGAGCTTCTTTGGCTGGCAATACTGTGTTTTCTGTCATTCTGATGTGTCAGGAGGACAATGGGTTCCTTGGGATCATGATTATGGGTAAGTGTAAACAAACCTGTTCAGAAGTTAAGAAGCTTATCAAGTCCAAAGAAACAGCATTTCAGGAAAGAGACAGAATAAACAAACAAAAGGACTATGCCTCTTACCTCGGAATGAGTCATTTCTGACTCCTTGCTTTCCTCTTCCTCTGGGCTTCCTTCTCACGTAAGATCAGTCTTGGGAAGTGACCCCTGAATGTTGAAAATAGACTGTTCAATACCTAGAAAACCACACTGAGCTCCCTATAACACAGCCCCACACAGAGGGAGGATCACAAGAGGTACAAAATACAATCCTCTACGGCCACTGACACAGCAGGGATTCTGGAACACAGACTCAAACGTGGTGTTTTTAGTTTTATTCTTTTCTTCAGAACTCGCGGCCCTTCCTGTGAAAACCACACGTTCTAGGCTGACCCTCCCCTTCAAACCGTAGGCGAGACTCTGACCAAACTCCATACAGATAGAGCCTCCTTTACCTCTTCGTGGATCAGGGACTTAATGGTTGGGCAATGCAGGAATTTAAGCAGCGGTCTCCACAAGTTAGAAGGCAGAACTCCCAGAGAAGGACGTGGACTCTAGAACGATAGTAACAGGAAGCGGATGTGGACCCCAGGGAGCCGGCAGCTAAAATAAAGGACTTCAGAACTTCTCACGGCGATACGAGGACATACACTGGGGACGGGAAAATGGAGACGGTAGTTTGAACGTTCACAGAGACCCCGGAAACCCAGGTGTGAAAGACAAAAGGCTGTGGGACTAGGAATCGGGTTTTAAACAAACAAAACTCACCAGGACACTCTGTCACTCATTTAAAAGCAATTCCGGGTCTGCAGGATACTGCGCACGCGCGGGAGGAAGATCCGGTACAGAGGCAGCTGAGTGCGCTACGGGGCGGCCAAGGACATACGACGAAAGGGGAGAGGGTGGGACGAGGCCGGAAGCGCAGGTACTAATGGGCGGGGCCAGTTGGGACGGAGCCTTACCTCCCCTCACCCCGCCCCTGTCAGTTTTGGGTCTGTTTGTCCTTCTGTCGAGCTGTGTTTCCTTTCTCTGCCTTTTGATGCCTTTAATCTCTTTGATTTCCTCTGGAGCAGAGCTGCTTCCTGCCTGTTCTAAGTTAGTGTTTCAAACAACTTAAGGCAAAAGAGAAGAATTTTGAGAGTTGCCTCTGTGGAAAGCCGAGATGTTTTCAGCAAGTTGAAAACGGGGAAAATGCAAAAGCCCTTTGTGTGTGTGTGTGAAGATGGGTGTCTCCTGAGTGACGAAAAGCAGAATGTAACCAGTCAGAAAATCCGTTGGGAGGAAGCCTCAGTAATTGTAACCAGAGACCTGCTTACGTCAGGGAAGCTGGCTTTTCTCTTAGGAAGTGATTCCAGAAAGAAAAAGGGCGACCGGAATCTACATTGTCGTTTATAACGTAACCACAGAAATGACATACCGTTACTCCTGTCAGAATCTGTTGATACACAGATTGCCTCTGTTAATTGTTGCTGCTGCTGCTGAAGCAACCAATTGCCCTGCTTCTTCCAGGACTGAACACGTTCCCAAGAAGCAGGACTTTTTGTGCTAAAAGTGGGCACGAATCTAGGGAAATGGGACGCGTGGATCACATCGACTGCTCTGCACTTAGCTTCCCAAACACCCTCCCCCACTGTTGGCTTTCTTTCCTAACCTCCTCCTCTTCACCCAGTCCTTGAAAGGATAATCTGGAGAAGCGCTAACACAAGACAGGAAAAATAGTGAGGGGCCTACAGACCATTGTATCCCAGGAGAGTACACCTTTCTCTTTAAATGTGAGATTAGCAACTTCCCTGGTAGTCCAGTGGTTAAGATGCTGTGCTTTCACTGCAGGTTATTGGGTTCAATCCCGACTCGGGGAGTTAAGATCTCAGAGTTGAAGTTTTAATCATTTCTTACACAGAAAGCATTAATCATTACAATATAAAGAAAAATGTATGTCAAGGTAATAAATTACTTATTAAAAAAGATGTGTTTAGGAGCATCCCCAGCAGCCCAGTGGTTAAGACCCCACCTTCCGATGCAGCATTGCGGTTCCTTCCCTAGCCAGGGAACTAAGATCCCACATGTTTTGGGGTGTGAACAAAATGAAAAGAAAATATGTTTCTTAAGTATCTGTGAGTGGGGACAAATTCTAAGTAGAGGATATTGATACTGATTTTCATGATAAAAGTATCAGTAGGTCAAATCTCACGGTTCCCTGCTGGAACCTCTGGTTCTGAATATGACTTTGGTCACGAAGAACTAGGAGAATATTCTCTAGGGAGTTGGCACTAAGGTGTACTGCTATTGCAGACTACAGTGGAAATTATGCAGGAATTTCTATCTATCAGACATTGAATCCTAACTATAAACAGGGGGTATTTGCCTCAAGATACTTTTGAGAAGTTCTATGACATTTCAGACAATGAGGTATGAACATTTCACCTTTGTAAAATGACAGATGGAGAAATTCTTGAAAACCCCTCTCAGGTGCTTTGGCTCCATTTGTCTACTCATAATCTTAATGGAGGCACAGTTCAGTGGTCTCAAGAATAGGAAATAACTCGTTTTTGGTTGAAACACTTCTCATGGATACAAACTATACAAGCAGACACATGAAATTCCCTTCCTTTGTCAGACCTCAGTATTAACTACAGGTTCCTTGAGAGTCCCTGTCTATATCCAGGGACCAAAGGGAATAGAACCTTCCTCAAGCATTTCAAGAGTCCCTTTGGAGATGATCGGTTCAAACTTTTAATTGTTGTTTTATAATTAGCAACTGAGCAATAAAGATTTTCACAAATAATCTCAGTTCTCCAAGCCAGTCTCACATCGCAGATACAGGTGAAAAGATAATTGCAGTTCTGAGGGGACATGAGGTCACAGGATCACAAACCCCTATCTAGGGGTCTGGCTGCCTCCCTCCCTGTCACAGGAGCAGCTTGACATGACCAATACTCTGAACCCAATATCCGGGCTATGTGAGAATACCAAGTGAGTATTTTCTGTTTCAGCTTGTGAGCAAGAATCTGCAAGAAACAGGTGCTTTCAGGAGTCTGGGTTGGTGACCATTCAGGAAAAATGAAGTGTTCTGACTCAAAGTAATGCAGTGCCAAAGCAACACTGGAAGGAAGAATAATTCAAAAAATGTAATAGAGCTATTAAAGGGAGATTAGATGCTACCAGATGTCAATTCGCAATGCTTCCTAACATATCTTAGTGTAATTCTTTTTGAAAAATATTTACTTATTTGGCTGTACTGGATCTTGGGAGAAGGCAATGGCACCCCACTCCAGTATTCTTGCCTGGAAAATCCCATGGACGGAGGAACCTGGTGGGCTGCAGTCCGTGGGGTCGCAAAGAGTGGGACACGACTGAGCGACTTCACTTTCACTTTTGACTTTCAAGCATTGGAGAAGGAAATGGCAACCCACTCCAGTGTTCTTGCCTGGAGAATCCCCAGGACCGGGGAGCCTGGTGGGCTGCCGTCTATGGGGTCGCACAGAGTCAGACACGACTGAAGTGACTTAGCAGAAGTAGCAACAGGATCTTACTTGTTATATATGGGATTTAGTTCCCTGATTAGGGATCAAACCTAGGCACCTCCCCCAAGTCCTGACTCCCCCACCCCACCCCCTCCCTCGGTGAAGCTAGCATTGAGAGCCAGGTGTCTTAGTCACTGGACCACCAAGGCAATCACAGTGTAATTTTTTTTGACAGTGATTGTTATTTTAGAATCCAAGCGATATGAAACCTAATGCTTAGTATAACTGATGACTGGAATTGCAGAGATATATGGGAAATCATGGAGTACCTTACAGAAATCATACATTTTGGGGGTTATGATATGTGTGCCAACAGTACCCCCAAGAGCAATAAATCTATAGGAATGATATTTATTAGAAACAGTGTATACATTTGACAATAGTGTGCTTAGTCCATCAGACGTGTCTGACTCTTTGCAACGCCATGGACTGTAGACAGCCAGGTTCATCTATCCATGAAAGTCTCCAGGCAAGAATAGTGGAGTGGCTAGCCATATCCTTCTCCAGGGGATCTTTCTGATCAAGGTATCGATCCCTGGTTTCCTGCATTGTAGGCAGGTTCTCTACCATCTGAACTACCAGAAAGCAGTAGAAATACCTTCTCTGACTCTGGAATTTATAAAGCGCTTAACAGAGACATTGTTTCCTATACAAAACATCCATAATTGGGTGATTTGTGTCAGACCATTATCCAAAAGTAACTTCAGAAATGGGTTTCAGATGGCGGCTCTCAGGCATAAAGGCCTAGTGTGTCCTATTCTCTGATTTGAAAATATTCTCAAAATTTATAGTTGTATAACTTCATTTTACAAAGTAAAATTCACTTTCTTAAAATGTCATTTTCTTTAAATGTGATATATTAATGTTTCAGATATCTTGACTTCCACTCAATACTTTTAATGTCACATTAATTAACAGATTAGTTTGTGATTTGAAATTCAGTTCAGTTCAGACGCTCAGTCGTGTCTGACTCTTTGAGACCCCATGAATTGCAGCAGGCCAGGCCTCCCTGTCCATCAGCAACTCCCCGAGTTCACTTAAACTCATGTCCATCGAGCCATCTCATCGTCAGTTGTCCCCTTCTCCTCCTGCCCCCAATACCTCCCAGTGTCAGAGTCTTTTCCAATAAGTCAGCTCTTGGTATCAGGTGGTCAAAGTATTGGAGTTTCAGGTTCAAAATCCTGCACTCAATGTGCCAGCACATTTTGGAAATTCAGCCCTGGCTACAGGACTGGAAAATATCAGTTTTGATTCAAATCTCAAAGAAAGGCAATGCCAAAGAATGGTCAAACTGAAGCACAGTTGTTGCACTCATCTCACATGCTAGTAAAATAGTGCTCGGAATTCTCCAAGCCAGGCTTCAATAGTATGTGAACCAAGAACTTCCAGATGTTCAAGCTGGATTTCGAAAAGGCAAAGGAAACAAAGATCAACTTGACAGCATCTCTTGGATCATAGAAAAAGAGAGTTCCAGAAAAACCTCTACTTCTGCTTCATTGACTATGTTAAAGCATTTGTGTGGATCACAAGAAACTGTGGGAAATTCTTAAAGAGATGGGAAAGCCAGAACACCTTAGCAGTCTTCTGAAAAATTAGGATGCAGGTCAAGAAGCAACAGTTAGAGCTGGACATGGAACAGACTGGTTCCACATTTCAAAAGGAGTACATCAAGGCTGTATGTTCTCACATTGCTTATTTAACTTAAATGCAGAGTATTTAGTGTTTAAGCTAAATGCGCAGCTGGATGAAGCAGAAACTGGAATCAGGATTGCTGGGAGAAATATCAATAACCTTAGATATGCAGATGACACCACCCTTAGGACATAAAGTGAAGAGGAACTAAAGAATCTCTTGATGAAAGTAAAAGAGGAGACTGAAAAAGCTGGCTTCAAACTCAACATTCAGTAAATGAAGATCATGAAACCCAGTCCCATCACTTCAGGGGATGGACTTCAATAGGTGGAGAAACAATGCAAACAGTGACAGACTTTATTTTCTCGGGCTCCAAAATCACTAGAGATATTGGCTGCAGCCATGAAATTAAAAGGCGCTTGTTTCCTGGAAGAAAAGCCATAACCAACCTAGAGAGCATATTAAAAATTGAAGTCATTACTCTATTAACAAGGGTCTGTATAGTCAGAGCTATGGTGTTTCCAGTAGTCAGGTATGGATGTGAGAGTTAGACCATAAAGAAAACTGAGCGCTGGAGAATTGATGCTTTTCAACTGTGGTTGGAGAAGACTCTCAAGAATCCCTTGGACAGCAAGGAGATCATAGCAGTCAATCCTAAAGGAAATCAGTCCTGAATATTCATTGGAAAGACTGATACTGAAGCTGAAGCTCAAATAGTTTTGGCCACCTGATGAGAAGAACTAACTTATTGAAAAAAACCCTGATGCTGAGAAAGATTGAAGAGAGGAAGAGAAGGGGACCTCAGAGGATGAAAATGGTTGGATGGCATCACTGATTCAATGGACTCGAGTTTGAGCAAACACTGGAAGTTGGTGATGGACAGGGAAGCCTGGCATGCTGCATTCGATGGGGTTGCAGAGAGTGGTCACGACTGAACTGAACTGAACTAAGTTCTACTTTTCACCTTTTTAATAAAAAGACTTTCCATTTTTACAAATCTGTAACCTGTATTAGGCTCATTGCTACTTATGGTTCCATGAAAATACTCATCCTGGCATGAATTTTGATGTATATAAACGTGTATTATAGACATGAATTTTATTTATTTTTATAATTTTAACTTATGTATGTTTTACAGCCAGAGTCCAGCCCTGGTTGGATCCAGGGATTCCCTCGGGAGGACGGCGTCAGGGACTGAGAGAAATAAAGGGATAAGAAAGAATTTTGCAGTTAAGAAAATAGAGGAGAGAAAAGAGGCTGATATTCCTTGGTTTACGCAGAAAGCCAATAAAGCCCCAGCACAAGACTTGCTGTGTTCATGTAGGCCGCAGACACCCTCTCGAATAGCTGAATGTGCCCCGCCTTAGGCGGCTTCTCGAGTGGGTCTTAGAAGCCCAGGCACGAAAGTGAACACAGAGGGCCCCTGCGCTGCAGGGAATCAGCCTGAAAAAGGAAAAGGAAAGAGAAAGAACGACATGGGGAGACCAAGCTTTGGTGGGCAAGGCCCACACTTTATTTTCCAAAGTAGTTTTTATACCTTAAGTTGTGCATAGAGGATAATGGGGGTGGGGTAGAGTCATGCAAGGTCAGCGGTGCTTGATCGTTATCGAAGCCAGGCTTTCTTTCTGCAACTTATCATGTGCAAAAGCTTTAGGTGATTTACATCATCTTCTGGCCAGGAGGCCTGTTAACATTTGATGACCCTTTCTTCAGAAAACTTATTTTTCTCTAAAGGTGATTATTCTAAAGTCAGGCACCACCCTCTGAAAGCATTAGATAAAGTTGCATTGCTATAGGGCAAAAGTGTGGTGGGCTATAACAAGAAAAGAATTAACCCAAGTGTCCAAGGTTACAAACATTAAAGCTACTACTTACATGTCTATATACCAACTAGATTAATCAACACAGTCCCAGGGACACAATAGGTAAGAGATATGGAAACTTGGCAGCAAGCATCAGCTCAACAAAGAAATCCTCTACTAGTTCTCTTCTAACAATTTTCACTCTCTGAGATGCTCTACATTGTTAGAATATCTTAAGCTTCCCTGCCTCTTGTGGTTGGGAGGCTGTGAACAATCACATGTGTAGCTGCAGGAATCTGAACAAACCTGTCAGGCAAGCTAGAAAGTCATCAGAGGGGTTTGAATTGAAACATTCCTATTATGCCCAGGAGACTTATTAACTAGAGCTCTAAATTGATTTTCTTTAGAGAAAGGTGGTCGGGGATAGCCCCCTGTTAATGTCAGAAGAGTTGGTGAAGGTTGAGAAATAGTAAAACATACAGATTTTGGTTTTGGGGTAGATGCTCGGGCAGGTCCAGGGGGGCCTCTTGAGTTCTGATTCACCTTTGCATGTCAGATCCTCTCCACATGACCTTTGTCATGGGTGGTAACTCCCGTGCTGGGTCCTGGCATTTTACCAAGATTTTAAAAAACTTTGATTCACTATTTGTTGGAAAAAAAAAAAAATCATCTTTTCACTACTGCTTTGTAATGCAGTATTTATCCTCCTTCCCACCATTGCACTGAACTTATCAATTCACATCCACCTATTTCTACTTTATTATCAAACTTTCATTTATTGTAAATAAATGGTATGCTTTAATATTGTTTCCTGAATATTTTTACTCTTAGTTTATCTTTACCCTGTGTGAACTTAAAAATCATCTTGTGTAGTTTAGAACATAATCATGATATCTTTACTGATATTACACTCATTTGTTCCTTACCCAGGGATGGAACACTTGTCTCCTGCTTGGCAGGTGGAATGTTTACCATTGAACCACCAGGGTATGACTTTTAAATCCACATTGATATTCCTTTAAGTTTTTTCACTGTTACACATTCAAATATCAGACACTTGTTTTACAGGAAGAAATATAAATACTTCTTTTTCAGTGGCATCTAAGGTAAATGAAGACTTCTTAAGAGTATCAATTCCAGTTGACATGGTACAGAGTTCTTCCTCATTTGCTCATGCAGGATTCTCTGGCTCAGAAGAAGATTGTTAGTTCCCGGGATTTGACAGAATGGCCCCCAAGGATTTGGCAATAGGAGTGATCTTTTTATTGTAGACTACGGCAGGGATTATGGGGAATTTCTGTCTTGTTTACCATTTTTGCTCCCTTTATTTCGCAGGAGGCAAATGTCGGTCCACAGATTGGATTCTCAAGCAAGTGACTCTCGCCAAACTCTTAGTTGTTCATTTGAAAGGAATTCCTGTAACACTGGCAGCTTTGGATGCACACTTGCTTTTTCCGTTCCAAGAGTTGGCAGAGATGTGTCCATTGGCAGCATCTTCCTCTTGAGTGCCTTTCAGGTGATCGTCATTCCCAGTGACTCCAGGTGGGCAGAGCTTAAGAGAAAAGCTCCCAAATATGTGGGCACCTTCAGTATCCTCTGCTGGATCTTCAGCATGATTCTCAGTATTTTGCTTCCATTTTAAATGACTGCCAAGTGGAAGGACACAATCAACACAGAGAATACAGATCATGGCTACTGTTATTTGTGGCGTGCTGCCCCAAGGCCACAGATGTGAAGCCTTGCACCAAGAACACAGAAGAGGAGCTCAGAATCAAGGACACTTTCAAAGCTGACTAAGCCCCTCTGAAACCTTTTTAAAAGCCCACTGATAGTCATACCAGGCTTCCTGATTCCCAGTGGGGCAAAGATGCCCACTCCAGTAAGCACCCTATAGTGCCTCAACCAATCACCTAACATCAACCATCCAGCAGCAATTTTGCTTTGAGTCTGTAAAAATTGGCTATTAGCTCATGGAAACTGTCGGCATCCCCTGGTCTGTGCACATGTGGGCCCACTGTACTCACAGTGCCTGCTTTATCTCTGCCCTTTGTTTTTAAGAAACTCACTCCTTTCTGAAATGCCCTGTGTCTGGAAATCCTTTTCCAACCCGCACTCAGAGTGCCTCAACACTTATGGCTGATTGACAATGTTGTACAGCAGAAAGGAACACAGCACTGTAACAATGTAGAAGGGTGGGATGGGGAGAGACGTGGGAGGGAGGCTCAGAAGGGAGGGGTCACGGGTGTACCTATGGCTGATTCTTGTTCATGTTTGACAGAAAACAACAAAATTGTATAAAGCAATTATCCTTCAATGGAAATATTTTAAAAAGATTAAAAAACTCAAAAACTAAAAATATATACATTCCAAAAGAAAAAAAACTTCTATTTTACAAAAAATTTTAAAACAATTGCACAGTGGATACAAATCTGCCAGCAAGTGCAGGGGATATGGGGCTGAACCCTGGCCCATGAATATTCCACACGCTGCAGGGCAACGTAGCCTGTGCAGCACAACTACTGAGCCTGTGTGCTGCAACTACTGACGCCTAGAGCCGTGCTTCACAGAAAAAGCCACTGCAATGAGAAGCCCATGCACCACACCTAGAGGAAGCCTGCACACAGCAACAAAAATTTTTAAAATGTTTAAAATATCAGGGACAAAAATAACTCAATCACAAATTGGACCAAGACCTCATATCTCCAAAGAAGACATTTCGATGGGCAAGAGCCAAATGAAAGACACTCAGCATCAGTAATTATTATAAAATGGAAAACAAAACTACAATGAGGTATGACCTCATTCTAGTCAGAATAACCATTATCAAAATGCCCACGAAAGATAAAATAAAGGCTGAAGAGGCTATGGAGATCAGGGAACCTCCTACATGACTGAAGGAAATGGAAGCTGGTGCAGCCGCTAGGGAGGACAGTGTGGCAGTTCCTTAACAAACGCAACCTCCTGACATGTAAGGAAATAAATTCCATGAAAAGTCGACAAAACAGATTAGTTGACAACTCTGTAAATTCGTGGTAAATCATCTGCAATGCTGATATTCTCACTTTTGATCTATCATTCCCAAATTCTTTAAATAAATATGCACTAAAACTCCTACACTTGCACATTCTATATTAGTTTTCTCACTGCTAATGTATGTACCTTCAGATATTTATATATTACATTCAATGTATGTCAAAGGCATGAGGAAACAGTTCCTTTAAGCCTAGATGAGAGACATGTGCTGAGAATTTTACATGTGGTAAAATTTTACGAATCGTAGTTCAGAATTTTGCAATCATGTTTTTTAATTGTCCTTCCTGTGACTTTGTTACATTTATATTTGCTAAAATGATCCCATGGAAAGTCTTAGTTCAACAGAAGAAGAAAGGAAAATTGAAGCTGATGAGTTTATGAGAGAATTCACAGCAAGCTTTGAGGGACCCTGTGGGAGGTCAAGGCTAGAACCAGGCCCAGACAGTGCCAGGAAGTGGCACTCAGGCTTATAAGTAACCCTGGGTGAAGTGCTCTGGGCTCCGCAGACTGAGGGTGAATCGGTCCCTTCAGACCAAGACGAGCAGGATTCTGGTGAGCTCTGTGAGGGTGTCATTGAAGGGGGACCTGTGAAGTAGAACCTGGGGTTGAGCAAGACTGCTGATCACAGTCTTAACACTTCATTCACTACAATCAATTGAAACACTAGAAACCATTCACTTTTATTAATAACCATGTATTAATTTCACACAAGGTTGGAATTAAACATTTTACAATCCACAGTATGATCCAGGATTAAATCATTAAAAGTACAGAGAAATACTCATTTTTCTGATAAAAGGATGTGAGGATCATTATGTTTATGACTTACAAAACAAAGCCTAGGAAACTCTTAGTAAACAATAAATACACTAATTACATGCCTTTTCTGGGAAGGGTTTCTAATACATTTCTAGGTTATCACAGAAGCTGTCTTTATTTCAACATTGTCTAGTCATATACTTCACTTATGCTCATATTATAAAGATAAATCAGTATTGTAGTGAACTGTGATTGTGTTCTTCCAGTTCAAGTGATATAAGTACTGACAATTTAGAACCAACTTTTGGAGAAGTTCCCTGGTAGTCCAGTGGCTAAGACTCCACATTCCCAATGAAGGGGATCTGGGTTCAATCCCTGGTCAGGGAACTAGGTCCCACATGCTGCAACTAAGATCTGATGTAGCCAAATAAATAAATATTAAATAAAAAACAATAGAACCAACTTCTTTCTTACTTTAATACCTGGAAAGATTTCATGATCACTTATATTATGGAAACCTCCCAGGATACTTCATATGAATAACAAACACCTCCAGTTAGATGTTCATTGTACATTTTACATTATGGTATTGAGGAAAGTGAAAGAGGAGAGTGAAAAAGTTGGGTTAAAGCTCAACATTCAGAAAACTAATATCAGGGCATCTGGTCCGATCACTTCATGAGAAGTAGATGGGGAAACAGTGGAAACAGTGTTTAAACAGACTTTATTTTTTGGGGCTCCAAAATCACTGCAGATGGTGACTGTAGCCATGAAATTAAGACACTTAGTCCTTGGATGGAAAGTTATGATCAACCTACACAGCATATTAAAAAGCAGAGACATTACTTTGCCATCAAAGGTACGTCTAGTCAAGGCTATGGTTTTTCCAGTGGTCATGAATGGATGTGAGAGTTGGACTGTGAAGAAAGCTGAGCACCGAGAATTGATGCTTTTGAACTGTGGTGTTGGAGAAGACTCTTGAGAGTCCCTTGGACTGCAAGGAGATCCAACAAGTCCATCCTAAAGGAAATCCGTTCTGGGTGTTCATTGGAAGGACTGATGCTAAAGCTGAAACTCCAATACTTTGGCCACCTCATGTGAAGAGTTGACTCACTGGAAAAGACCCTGATGCTGGAAGGGACTGGGGGCAGGAGGAGAAGGGGACGACAGAGGATGAGATGGCTGGATGGCATCACCGATTCGATGGACATGAGTTTGGGTAAACTCCGGGTGTTGGTGATGGAAAGGGAAACCTGGCCTGCTGTGGTCCATGGTGTCGCAAAGATTTGGACACGACTGAGCGACTGAACTGAACTGAATTGATCCTTCATCTTCTAACGGAGAATAGATAGAAATGGTTGCAACACAACATAAAAAGGCTAATCTTGGAAGCATAAACCGTCAAAAACTTTTTTTCATTCACACTAGAAACAAAGCATAGTATGGATTATATGAGCAGTGAATTACATTCATTTTGCTTTTCAACTAATCTCAAATCAAGTCATTGTAAACAAAGATACATTGCTAATAAGTGTAGCCTTCTAACTGTCAACCTTTATCTCACGATCCTGGCTAATATATCCATTTTCTGTTTTTTAACTATGAATTGCTCTCTACAGTAATTCTCCATCTAGAGAAAATTTAGAAAAGAGGATTGATGAAATACTTTCTAGTATGCAATCTCTGTAATTTATTTCAATTTGATTTTTGATTAAATACTTTTCTACATATTTGTTACAACATTTCCATAGGTGTCTTGTATAAACTCTTGTTTTCTGATGTATGCTTAGGGCAAACATCTTCCATCACTTGTTCCATCACTCTCCAGCATGTGTTCGGAGATGTTTAGTGAGATGACCACTATGACTAAAGGCTTTGATACAATCTGTACATTTATAAGGTTTCTCTACAGTATGAATTCACCAATGTTGAGTAACATGTGAGCGATGGATAAATGCTTTCCTACATTCTGTACACTTGAAAGGTTTCCTTCCTGTATGAATTTTCTACTTAGATCGGATGAGTTACTAAAGACTTTCCCACATATCTTATATTTGTTTTCTTTCTATGAATTCTGAATAGTCTGCTGTTGAACAAGTTCTGAAGAGTGATTAGAAATTTTACCATATTCACTACAATTATAAGTCTTCTCTCAAGTATGAGTACTCTTATAGAGAGAAAGACCTGACATCTGATAAAAGATATTTCTACATTAATTACTTTTTGAATCCCTGTGTGAAGATCAGGTCCCTGATGTTTCATAAGGTTTGAGTGTCCTTCAACCTTATACCCAATTTTACTGCCTGAATACCCTCTCATTCCATCATAAATACTCTTTCAATTATTGGGGTTGGTGCTCTTACTTAAGGGTTGACTCATTTTATTACACATCAAAAGTTCTTCCATATTAACCACATCATGGGATGTATTAAACAATGATGATTGGATTATATCTCCCTCGTTATTATCAACATTACATATTTTGGCATGGGGAAAAAATATCTGTGGGCGGAAGAATAATGACCTCTGCTCACAGATCCTTCAAATTGATTATATTATGAGTTTTCCCCCTCATTTTTAAATTTCCGGTGTTCAGACATGCTTGAATGTTTGTTTAATCTAAGGCTACATTGAATATTGTTTGAATGAGTATTTGTAGTAGAGACTAGATTACCTTCTAGGCTTTCCACATTTCCCTTCAGAGAACAGGTATGTTTCAAAAAAGGATAGAGATCTTTACTTAAAAACTTACAGTTCTCATCAGATGTTGAAGACTGAAGTTGGTTTTCTCCCCAACTTGACTTGTATTGCTCATTTCTTTTTGCAGTAATGTTTGTCTTATGTATAACTCTCTCAGTCTCTTTATGTGCATATAAACATCCTCTCTGGTCTTTCACATGCCCTCGTATGTTCCCAGTCATTCATTAAATGCAAATTTCTGAGGTGAAATACTTCATATTTTCCTAGGTTTGCTATTGGGAATATACCTTCTAACCCTGGATTCTTTGGCATCAAATCCTGGGTGTCTTGAGGAGATAAAGCTGAAAGATACCAAATAACAAGTTGTTTTACTTACTATTCTCAGGGAATATTCTTAAAGATTTAGAGAAAAGTGATGAATCCTTTACTTGTTTAAAAATAAAATAGAGACAGAAAGATCAAGATGCCAGAGGATCAGGCAGAGATAGTTTCTCTCTCTCCACAAACACAACAAGAATACATCAGAAACGGAAGACTTTTCAGAGCCCCCGGTGAACACAAGCTGTGGACAATGAAAAGGTCAAGAAAGATTCCTGCTTTGACAGGTAGGACAAGAGAAAGAAGAAGGAAAAGGAACAGGAAAGGAAGTGGAGTGGGACCTGCAACCCTGGGGGGATCTGAAGAGAGGAGAGGTCTCCACATCCAGAGAAGCTCCTCACTAGTAGGGGGAGCCCAGATGAGACAGAAGGGGAGCCTCATTCTCTGTGGGAAGAGAACACGCCAACAGTCTGTGGCAGCAGGAGAGAGTGAGACCTGTACACAGGGTACTGACCCCTGCCCTGCCCACGCAGCCTGAGAGAGTGCCCACTGCTGCAGACAAGGGCTGGGTGCTGGAATGTGAGGTCTGGAGAGCAGACCCAGGCAGAGGACTGCTGTGGGCTGTGAGGAGACATCCTGCAGGAAACGGAGGGAGGGAGGAGCTCTATAAATGGGGATGTTTTGGCAGAAGCCTGAACCATCATACAGCATACCGCCATTGCTGACTGATGACCAGAGAAGACCACCACCGTAGCCCCTCTCCCCCTGTGCTGGCCCCTGCCTCGCCAGCGTCGAGGAAGGGCTCCCACTCAGGTGGGCTCTATTGAGCCCCAGCCACGGCCTCCCCCATGGACCTCCTCCACCATCAGCAGACTCCTGTGCTCTGGGGCAGCCTCTGGAGCAGACACCTGTGAGTAGGGCACTTGCACAGATGGAGCTGAAAGCACAGCTAGCCCCAGGGTTAAGGAAGAAACGCTGAAATCTCTCCTCACAGCTGCACAAACAATGCTTTTACACCCACAACCGGCTTTGTAACCTCAGCCCCTGAAGAGCATCTGAATGGAAAACAGGACCTCCCCCCACCCCCACCCCAACCACCGTGTCACAGCAGGTGTAGCTTTCGCAGCTGTAGACTTTGTGGGCTGGCACGTGAGGGGACGGGGCCAGCACGACAGTGGATCCAGCTCCAGGCTGAATGCAATCCTGGGTCCTGATCTCAATGGGTCTATGCTGGTGACCTGGTGAAAACAACATCTGAGAGACACCGAGGCCATGTGCCGGGATACCCATGGTTAAGGTGGGGCCAGGAGCAGTGCTGACCAGGGTCACATGAGAGCTCACACAAGGCATGAAACGTGAAACACAGAACACTGCCCGACGTGAACATCCCCAGAGGAGCAATACTCAGTGGCTTCTCTCCCAGTCGGTGTGCTCCAATCCCACCTGCCTCCACCACAGATCAGAAACAAAGTGAAGAAACAGATCTGGGGGCTCTATTCCACCAACCAGGGAGCAGACTCCACCCCTGACAGGGCCGTGACAACCAGAGAGCAATGGGAAACTCCCCTCAATATCCAGGGCAGGCTCGGGTCAAAATAACAGCAATCACACCCCCTATCAAGCGGATAAGGATACAAGCCTGTGGATCAACCTCACACTCCAGGGGACAGACACCGGAAGGAAAAACTAGGATTCTGCAGCTTTCATAACACAGAACACAAACACAGAAAATTGCACAAAATGATCACACAGAGAAATATGCTGTGGAGGATGGAACAAGATAAAAGCCTACAGGAACCAATAAATGAAGAGGAGATATTAGTCAGTATAATGATTCACTTTCCTCTTTAATTCAGTTTAGACGCTCAGTCATGTCCAGCTCTTTTGTGACCCTGTGGACTGCAGCATGCCAGGCTTCCCTGTCCATCACCAACTCCTGGACCTTGCTCAAACTCATGTTCATTGATTCAGTGATGCCATCCAACCATCTCATCCTCTGTTGTCCCCTTCTCCTCCTGCCTTCAGTCTCTCCCAGAGTTAGGGATTTTTCCAATGAGTCACTTCTTTGCATCAGGTGGCCAAACTATTGGAGCTTCAGCTTCAGTGTCAGTCCTTCCAATAAATATTCAGGACTGATGTCCTTTTGCACTGACTGGTTGCATCTCCTTGCTGTCCAAGGGAGTCTCAAGAGTCTTCTCCAACAACACAATTTAAAAGCATCAATTCTTTGGTGCTCAACTTTCTTTATGATCCAACTCTTACATCCATACATGACTACTGAAAAATATGTAGCTTAACTATATTGACCTTTGTCAGTAATGAGTCTGCTTTTTAATATACTGTCTAGGTTTGTCAAAGTTTTTCATCCAAGGAGCTAGTATCTTTTCATTTCATGACTGCAGTCACCACTTGCAGTGATTCTGGAGCCCAGGAAAGGGAACTCTCTCACTGATTCCATTGTTTTGCCATCTATTTGCCAGGAAAAGATGGGATCCGAGGCCACGATCTTACTTTTTTGAATGGTGAGTTTTAAGCCAGGTTTTTCACTCTCGTCTTTCACCTTTATTAACAGGCTCTTTAGTTCCTCTTCACTTTCTGCCATAATGGCGGTGTCATCTGCATATCTAAGCTTATTGATATTTCTCCTGGCAATCTTGATTCCAGCTTGTGCTGGCAACAAACATTTTGACAAACAGTAGGTGCCTAATGTTTCTTTAATCCACTTCTTCCCACCTCTGTTCTTATTTGAGCATATTCTATTGGATATTTGAATGTAAAAATCATAAATGATATTGACATACAACGAATCAGAAAGTGAGGACATATAGGATAAAGGCAGGGGAAGCTGATAACAAACAAGATAACCTTAATAATGCAGCAGTACTTAAGACATGGGACTCTGAAAATATGGTGAGAACCTAGGGAAGTCCACCAATGCTGTGTGGAGTCCTAACTGCAAGGAAATCTAAAAGAGAGTCGAAATATACACATACGACTGATTCTCTTTGATATACAGCAGGACAACATTGTAAAACAGTTATATTCCAGTAAGAACTTTTAAAAAAGATGTCTTCATATAATCTAAAAATCTTAAGAGTCAGAAACAACAATTAAAAATATGGTGGAGAATCTTCTAGGATCTCATGAGAATTTATTTAAAAACTCTTTGAGTTAACTGAATATATTAAAGTATTTTAGCATTGAAGAATTAGGGCAAATGCACTTAAGATATTTAACATGAGTTCATATAAAGAAATGTGAAACTTGGAAGTAACCCTGAGCTTTGCATTCTCCCATTTTAGGGAAAAGGAAGTGAAAGTGTTAGTCCCTCAGTCACATCCAACTGTTTGTGACCTCATGGACTGCAGACTTCCAGGCTCCTCTCACCATGGAATTTTCCAAGGAAGAATAGTGGAGTGGGTTGCCATTCCCTTCTCCAGGGGAGGGATTAAAGCGAAGTCTTCTGCAATGCAGGCAGTTTCGTTACCTCTGAGCCACCTGGGAAGCCCATTTTAGGAAGGTTTTGCTTTATACGGCAAAGAAGTGACTTGTGTCTACAATTTGTCAAGTCATAGCTGTAGCTTCCAGTGTTTTAGGAATTATAGATCAGAAAAACAAAAATCTGTCCCCAGTACTCCTAGAACCTTCGCAGTTTTTCTATAACCAGACACTTCTGTCTAGAGGTGGAAACAAACTTTAAAAGGATCATCACAGTTACTCAGAAATGTGCACAGTTTTATTAAGGTCCCAGAGAAATGAAACAGCAACCAAGTCATGCAAGTTGTCACAATCCAAGAAGGGCATTTTAGTTCTCACTGTGAATGAGAAAGGTAATCAACCGAGAAGAATTCATGGTGGTTTAACAGACAAAATGGGGCAGGTGACAGCTGTCTATGACAGCAACAGAAATAAATCCAGGCTTCTCCCAAATGATTTCCAATGAAGCAGATCTTCCCAAACCACATGACAAACAATGACTTCCTCAGTGATACTTGGACCTCTCACCTGAGTCATCGGCTCCATCCCTTCACACATACCTGGGTACACGGCCACTGTCTTCATTCTCCTTATACGCCTGGGCTCCTTCATTTGCACAAGTCACAAGGTCCGGCTTAGAGACCACAAGACCTGTTCCTCAGAGAAAGGAATATTTGTTTTGCCAGAGAGTCATCACTTTCCAATCTAGTATTCAGCTGTCCCTCAAACACAAAGTACATATGCCATGTGACTGTGAGAAGACTTCCTAATGTGCCCAAAGATGAGACAGCAAGTTCACACAGAACTGGTTTTCATACAGCAGAGGGTCCGGTGTTATACTATACTATGACTTTTACCCAGTAATATTTTCACCATATTTCTAACCCAAGAAGAAATGACCTATGGCCCACAAATCATTTCAGAAACTACTCTGATCTGGAAGAGAAATGATAAAATAATCAGATCAACAATGGCATATTTATTTTTCAGTGTTGTATTTGTATAACACAGGATGAATTGCCTATCAAGGAAAAACAAGTAATATTTTTAAAAAGCATACTGTGATCCAAGAGTTCTTGAGTGGGACAAATGTGCCATTTATTTTTAACAAGCTTATTTTTTTTTCTTAGTATTTTAAACAAGCTTCTTCTAACTAGTGATCTCGAAATTCTGCTTCATGAATGACCATTCTGAACAGTAAGGAAGTACAATACTAAGGTAAGCATTCATACTTACTTTTGAACATCAAGTGTTTTACAAATTTTACAGATCTAATAGGATAGCATCCTCAGCAGGAACAATCATTTTAACTATTTAGAATATACTATATATCTTTCTGAGAGTTTTTACAGAGTCTTGGATGTGCAACAGAAATAATTTAAAATCAATAATGTTGTTGCCCCACCTTTTTGCAAATATTTAACAAACATTCCTTAAATAGCTTAAATTTCCTTCACTTTATGTACTCTAGACTTTAACTAATAAAACACAGACGAATACACAGGGACAACTCTAATGAAAGTTCATCGAAGTTTCTCTAATTGTGATGAATACAAAAAACAAGCAAAATAATCGATCAAATCATATGAACATTTTCATGCATATATATAAAAATGGAACTATATATTCATTTCATAAAATGAAACAATCTAAGGCCATGGAATATGTAAGTACAACTTTGAAAGGTTAGAATAAATAAAATATTCATGAAATGATGATGTCTTTAATATATACCCTAGGTGTTGCCTGTATACACACATGCACATAAACACACATAGGGTGAAAACAATCTTCTGTGAATAACATATCTTTTGGAAGAAACATTTTTAATCTACCTTTTTTTAAAAAACTCATGTGTATTTTAGCATATATGGTAAAACAACTACTTCTACTTGTGCATGAATGTGTTCTGAGTCACGTCAATCATGTCCAACTCTTTGTGACCCCCATGGGCTGTAGCCCTCCAGGTTCCTCAATCCATGGGATTTCCCAGGCAAGAATACTGAAGTGGGTTGCCATTTACATCTCCAGGGGACCTTCCCCACCCAGGGATCAAACCCAGGTCTCTTGCATTGGCAGGCAGATTCTTTAGCGCTGAGCCAACTGGGTACACTGAAAACAATTTTTCCTCTTTAGTAACAGTAATTGAAAACACAATATGAGAAACAGTCTATATTTTATTAGCAAATATACCATGACACCTATTAACAACACATTTCCAGACCTATGTGAAGAAACTGTAAAACTTTTCTGAAGCACATACAGTCTGAAAATCACAAGTTTTACTTGGAAGATGTAGTGCTATAAAGACTTCACTGACTGCAAATTCAGAACAATTCAAATTCAAAACAAACATGGATATATCAAATGTAAGTCTCAGCTGTATCTAGGAGAGCTAACATAATTCTGAATATAAAAAACAAAAAAGCCCAAAGAGAGGAAACCTGCCAAATTACAGATGAAGCTATCATTGTATAGACTAGTTGAAATTGTAAACTAAATGAAGCACAATAGCTACAAGGTAGCCAAAGAAGCTCACCTAAAGAGAGACTTGGACATTATTTTGAACAATAAAAGAGTAGGATGAAACGCAACATAATATTTTGTAATCATGCAACAGGTGAGGTATTCCAAAGCAACATCAAAAATCAGAGGGGGAGGAAATATCACAGGGCATAAAGGAAAGATTTAGATTTCAACGTTGCGTAATAAAGAATTTAGGGACTCGCCTGATGGTCCAGTGGGTAGAAATCTGCCTGTCAATGCAGACGACATGGGTTCCATCCCTGATCAGGGAAGATCCCACATGCCTTGAAGCAGCTAAGCTAGTGTGCCACAACTACTGAAGCCCAATACTCCAGAGCCTGCCAGTTATTAACACAACAACTGAACCCGTGCCTTAGAGCCAGAGCTCCACAGCAAGATAGTAGCTCCTCCTAACCACAACAGAGAAAGGCCAAGTGCATCAGCAAAATCCCAGCAGAGCCAAAACTAAATAAATATTAAAACTGAAAAAGAAAAATAGAATTCAGCAGGCTTTGGTCCCCAGGTTCTGGAATTTTGCTTTTACTCTTGGAATTTAAGTTTTTTCATTCTCGGAATTTCCTTAGTGACTGCAGTGGCTTTATTACTCTCCATGGGTCCTGAAAATTTCTGCTAACAAGATGACTTATGTGGGCCCCTACTTCAATAAGGGAATGACTCAGGTTGGGAGGTTGGTCATTTCACAAAGACCAACGAAGTCACTAGAGGTATGGGGATTTGAGCCACGTGGGCTAATTAGCCCAACGTGTAAGCAGGGAAGAATGGTGGAGATGTTATCAACCACGCCTATGTAGCTAAACGCCAATAAAAACTCGGGACTTAAAAGCTTCAGTGAGCTTCTTTGGCTGGCAATGCTCTGTTTTCTGTCACACCGATATGCCAGGAGGGCAATGGGTCCCTTCGGATGATGACTATGGGTAAGTTCAAACAAACGCGATCAGAAGTTAAGGAGCTTATCAAGTCCAAAAAAAGAGCATTTCAGGAAAGAGAGACAGAACAAACAAACAAAAGGATTATAACTCTTACCTCGAAACGAGCCATTTCTGACTCCTTGCTTTCCTCTTCCTCCGGGCTTCCTTTTCAGGTAAGATCAGTCATGGGAAGTGACCCCTGAATGTTGAAAATAGGCTGTTCAATACTTAGAAAAACACCGAGGTCCCTGTAACACAGCCACACACAGAGGGAGGATCTCAACAGGCCCAAAACACAATCTTCTACGGCCACTGACACAGCAGGGATTCTGAAACACAGAATCAAACGAAGCGTTTTTAGTTTTATTCTTTTCTTCAGAATTCGCAGCCCTTCCTGTGAAAACCACATGTTCTAGGCTGACCCTCCCCCTTCAAACCTTAGGCGAGACCCTGACCAAACTCCATACAGAATAGAACCTCCTTCACTTCTTCGTGGATCAGGGACCTAGCGGTTGGGCAATGCAGAACTAGAAGCAGCGGTCTCTGCAAGTTAGAAGGCAGAACTGCCAGAGAAGGACATGGACTCTAGAACTTTATTAACAGGAAGCGGACGTGGGCCCCAGGGACTCGGTAGCTAAGCTAACGGACTTCAGAACTTCTCACGGCGATGCGAGGACACACTGGGCACAGGAAAATGGGACGGCAGAGCGAACGTCCACAGAGACCCCCGAAACCCACGTTTGAGGACAAAAGGCTGTGGGACTACGAAATCCAGATTTTAAACAAACAAACAAAGTCACCAGAACTCTGTGTCACTCATTTAAGCTCAATTCCGGGTCTTCAGGATACTGAGCACGCGCGGGCGGAAGATCCCGGACAGAGGAAGGTGAGGGCGCTTTGCCGCGGCCAACAAGAGGCATTGTAAAGGTGGAGGGTAGGACGAGGCCACAAGCGCAGGTACGTAGGGGCGGGGCCAGTGGGGGCGGAGCCTTGCGTCCCCTCACCCCAACTCCTGTCAATTTTGGGTCTGTTGGTCCTTCTGTCCAGTTGTGCTTCCTTTCTCTGCCTTTTGATGCCTTTAAATCTCTTCAATTCCTTCTGGAGCAGAGCTACTTCCTGCCTGTTCTAACTAGTACTTCAAACAACTTAAGGCAGAAGAGAAAAATTTTGATAGGTGTCTTTATGGGAAGCCGAGGTGTTTTCAGCAAATTGAAACACGGGGAAAATTCAAAAGCCCTTTGTGTGAGTGTGTGAAGATGGGTGTCTCCTCAGTGACGAAAAGTAGAACGTAATCACTTCAGCAGCAGCCGCAACAACAGTTAACAGAAGCAATCTGTGTATCAACAGATTCTGGCAGGAGTAATGGTATGTCATTTCTGTGGTTATGTTATAAACAACAATGTGGGTTCCAGTCTCCCTCTTTCTTTCCGGACTCACTTCCTAAGAGAAAAGCCAACTGCCCTGTTGTAAGCAGGTCTCTGGTTACAGTTTCCTCCCAACGGTTCATCTGAGTGATTCAATTCAGTTCAGTCGCTCAGTCGTGTCCAGCTCCTTGGGACCCCATTGAGTCAGTGATGCCACCCAACCATCTCATCCTCTATTGTCCCCTTCTGCTCCTGTCTTCAACCTTTCCCAGTATCAGGGTCTTTTCTAATGTCACTTATTCGCATCAGGTGGCCAAAGTATTCGAGTTTCACCTTCAGCAACAGTCCTTTCAATGAATATTCAAGACTGATTTCCTTTACGATGGACTGGTTGGATCTCCTTGCTCTCCAAGGGACTCAGAGTCTTCACCACCACAGTTAAAAAGGAACAGTTCTTCAGTGCTCAGCTTTCTTTATAGACCAACTCTCCCATTCATACATGACTCCTGGAAAAACCATACCCTTGACTACACGGACATTTGTTGGCAAAATAATATCTGTGCTTTTTCATATGCTGTCTAGGTTGGTCATAACTTTTCTTCCCAGGAATAAACATCTTTAAATTATATGGCTGCAGTCACCATCTGCAGTGATTTTGGAACCACAAAAAATAAAGTCTGTCACTGTTTCCATTGTTTCCCATCTATTTCCCATGAAGTGTTGAGACCAGATGCCATGATCTTAGTTTTCTGAATGTTGAGTTTTAAGCGAACTTTTTCACTCTCCGCTTTCAATTTCATCAAAAGGCTCTTTAACTCTTCTTCGCTCTCTGCCCTAAGGGTTGTGTCATCTGCATTCCTGAGATTATTGGTATTTCTACCAGCAATCTTGATTCCAGCTTGTGCTTCATGCAGTCCAGCATTTCTCATGATGTACTCTACATATGAGTTAAATAAACAGGGTGACCCATGCTTAGGGTGGGGCCAAGAGCAATGCCAATAATAGGATCACACAAGACCTTGCTAGAGCATGAAAGGTGACACACAGAGCACACCCCGTGGAGAATATTTTGCGAGGAGAAATATTCAGTGGCTTCTCTCCCAGTGGGTGTGCCCCAATCCCACCAGCCCCACACCACAGATCAGAAACACAGCTCAGAAACAGATCTGGGGCTCTATTCCACCAACCAGGGAGAGGTATCACCACAGAGAGAGCAGTGAAAACCACAGAGCAATGGGGAAGGTCCCCTCAGTATCCACGGCAAGCTCTGGTAATAGTAATCCAATCAAAGCCCAGATCAAGGGGATAAGGGCACAAACCTCTGGACCAACCTCACCCACCAAGTTGCAGACATCAGAAGGAAGACTAACTAGGTTCCTGTAGCTGTCAAAACAGAGATCACAGCCAGAAAACTGGACAAAATGAGATGGCAAAGAAATAGGATATAGAGAGCAAAGCAACATCAAACCCTACAAGAACCACTAAATGAAGAGAAGATAGGCAATCTAAAAATTACTTCTTGCTTTTAGTTGTCTTAAGTGGAGACACCAGACGTTTTCACAAATCCTAGGCTCCTGATAATTCTTTAATCCACTTCTTTTCAAACATGTTTCTGAGAATGTTTTATTAGATGTTTCAATCTAAAAACCATAAATGATAGTGACAGAAAACGAATCAGAAACTGAGGACACATAAGACAGTGTCCAAGGGAGTGGATTACAAATAAGATAAATGAAATAAAGTGCTAGTTCTTAAGAAATTAAATAAGAAGAGAGCCTTTAAAAATGGTTGAAACACAGGGAAGTGTACTCATAGCTCTGTGGAGACCAAAGTGGTACGGAAATCAATAGAATGGGGAAGACTGGAGATCTCTTCAAGGAAACTGATATACCAAGGGAACTTTTCATACAAAGATGGGCACAATAAAGGACAGAAATGGATGGACTTAACAGAAGTGGAAAATATTAAGAAAAAGGGACAAGAATACAAGGAGAGATATACAAAAAAGATCATAATGACCAATATCACCAGGACCGTGTGATGACTCAGCTAGAGACAGTTATCCTGGAGTCTGAAGTCAAGTGGGCCATGGGAAGGATCATGATAAATAAAGCTAGTCGAGGTGATAGAATTCCAGTTGAGCTGTTTCAAGTCCTAAAAGATGATGTTGCTCAAGTGCTGCACACATTATGCCAGCTAATTTGAAAACTCAGCAGTGGCCACAGGACTGGAAAAGGTCAGTTTTCATTCCAATCCCAAAGAAAGGCAATGCCAAAGAATGATGAAACTAGTGCACAATTGCACTCATTTCACATACTACAAAAGTAAGGTTCAAAATTCTCCAAGTGTGCCATCAACAGTAAGTGAAGTGAGAACTTCCAGATGTTCAAGCTGGATTTACAAAAGGCGGAGGAACCAGAGATTAAATTGCCAACATACATTGAATCATAGAAAAAGCAAGAGAGTTCCAGAAAAACATCTACTTATGCTTTATTGACTACGCCACAGCCTTTGACGGTGTGGATCAAAACAAAATGGAAAATTCTTAACAAGATGGGAATACCAGACCACCTTACCTGCCTCCTGAGAAATCTGTATGCAAGTCAAGAAGAAACAGTACTGGAGATGGAACAATGGACTAGTTGCAAATTGGGAAAGGAGTATGTCAAGACTGCCTATTGTCATCCTGCTTATTTAACTTATATGCAGAGTACATCATGCAGGAGCTCTAAGCTCGGTCCCTGGGTTGGGAAGATCCCCTAGAGACGGGAATGGCTACCCACTCCAGTATTCTGGCCTGAAGAAGTCCATGGATTGTATAGTCCATAGGGTCACAAACAGTTGGTCAGAACTGAGTGACTTTCAGTTTCACTTTGCATCATGTGAAATGTCGGGCTTGAAGAAGCACAAACTGGAATCAAGACTGCAGGGAGAAATATCAATAACCTCAGATATACAGATGACACGACCCTAATTGCAGAAAGCAAAGAGGAACTGAAGGGTATCTTGATGAAACTGAAAGAGAGGAGTGAAAAAGCTGGCTTCAAACTCAGCATTTAGAAAACTAAGATCATGGCATCTGGCCCCATCACTTCATGGCAAATAGATGGGAAAACAATCAAAACAGTGACAGACTTTCTGTTCTCGGGCTTCAAAATCACTCCAGATGTTGACTTCAAGCATGAAAGTAGAAAACGCTTGCTTCTTGGAAGAAAAGCTATGAGCAATGTAGACAGCATACCAAAAAATAGAGATATTCCTTTGCAGACAAATGTCTGTGTACTCAAAGATATGGTTTTTCCAGTAGTCATGTATGGATGTGAGAGTTGAAGAAGGCTGAGCATCGAAGAATTGATGCTTTTGTGGTGTTGGAGAAGACTCTTGAGAGTCTCTTAGACTGCAAGGGGATCACACCACTCTATTCTAAAGGAAATCAATCCTGAATATTCGTTGGAAGGACTGATGCTAAAGCTGAAGCTCCAATACTTTGACCATCTGATGTGAAGAACTGATGCATTGGAAAACATCCTGATGCTGGGTAAGACTGAGGGCAGGAGACGGGGACGACAGAGGATGAGATGGTTGGATGGCATCACTGACTCGATGAACGTTGAGTTTGAGCAAGGTCTGGGAGTTGGTGATGGACATGGAAGCCTGGCATGCTGTAGTCCATGGGGTCCCAAAGAGTTGGACACGACTGAGCATCAGAACTGAACTGACTGATCGGTATAATTGATTCTCTTTGCTGTACAGTAGTACAAAATTGTAAAACAGCTATATTCCAATTTGAACTTTTTAAGCTAATTTCTTTATATAATCTAGAAATGTTTTTAACTTGAATCAAGTATTAATAATATGGTGCGAAATGTGCTAAGCATTTATGCCAGTTCATTTTAAAATTCTATGAGGTAATTGAATATAGTAAATATTTTTGCATTTTAGAATTGGGGCAAATACACTTAAGATATTTAATATGAGATCATATAAGGAAAAGAGAAACTTTGTAGTCAACCTGAGATGTGCAGTCTTTCATTTTCGGGAGGTTTTGCTTTCTGTAGTGAAAAAAGTTTTTGAGTTTGAAATTTATTTAGAAGGTCCTTCTAGCTCCCAGTGGATAGGAAGTTATAAATCAGAAAACAAAAACCTGTCCCCAGTATTCCTAGAAATTTAGCAGTTTGTCTACCACTTCACTCACACATTTTTGCCTAGAGGTACAAAGAAACTTTCAAAGGACTGTCATACTGTTACTCAAAATGGGCAGTTTTCCTAGGACGCTAAGAAATGGAAGAGCAACCAATGAATGCAATTTCTCACAAGACAAGAGGAGACTTTTATTTCACACTGTGATGAAGGAAAGTAATCACTGGAGATGAATTTATGAATGATTTAAGAGACAGACTAGGGCAGGTGATACATTTCTATGGCAGCAGTGGACACAAACCCAGGTTTTCCAAAATCATTTCCACTGAAGATGATCTTCCAAAACCACCTGACAAAGGATGACTTCCTCTAGCTCCTTGGACCTCTTATCTGAGTCATCATCTCCAGCCATTCATACCGACCTGGGAATATGGCTGTTGTCTCCATTCTCCTTATAGTCCTGGGATCGTTCAGTTGCTCCAGAAAGGTGATCAGGTTCAGCTTAGAGCCCACAGGACCTGTTCATCAGAGAAAGGAATATTTGTGTTCCAGAGACTCATCAGTGTCCAATCCAATATGTGTTCAGTTGAGACGAGAACACGAGAGAAAATGTTAATACAGCCTGGAAAATGATTTCCCCAAATCCTTTATTCAAATCACCTATGTAACACTAACAAATACATAACATCAGATCCTGAGATACTGGTCAAGTACTACAAAGGCAAAGTAAGTGTGTAACTGTGAAATTAAGAAAAGGTGTGCCTCTGGAATGACCCAGAGGGATGGTATGGGGAGGGAGGTGGGAGGGGGGTTCAGGATGGGGAACACGTGTACACCTGTGGCAGATGTATGATGATGTATGGCAAAACAATACAATATTGTAAAGTAAAAATAATAATAAAAGACTAAAAAAAAAGGAAAAAAAAAAATAAAAGGTGTGCCTATTTAATACTACAGAGCTTATACAATTACCACTAACCTAGAATATAGTGATAGGTTCCAGTGAAGGGTGTCAGATTCATGATCTCCAAACAAGAAGATTTAACTTTGGGACCAGGGACCAGGCACCAGGGTTGATCACTCAAGAGCATTTGTGTAGCAGAGTTTTATTAAAGTGAAAAAGGGACAGAGAAGTTTCTGATGTAGACATCAGAAGGGGGTGGAGAGTGCCACCCTTGCTAGTCTAAGCAAGGGAGCTATACACTTTTTTAATCAGTAATTACAATAAATCAAAACAATGTCTCAAGGTTGTAAAATTTTACCAGAACCACTCCCACAATCCTAAAGGAAATCAGTTCTGAATATGCGTTGGAAGTACTGATGCTGAAACTAAGACTCCAATAGTTTGGCAAGCTCATGCGAAGAGCTGACTTATTTCAAAAGACCCTGATGCTGGGAAAAATTGAAGGCGGGAGCAGAAGGGGACGACAGAGGATGAGATGGTTGGATGGCATCACCGACTCAATGGGTTTGAGTAAACTCCGCGAGTTGGTGATGGACAGGGAGGCTTGCTGTGCTGAGGTCCATGGGTCGCAAATAGTCAGACAAGACTGAGCAACTGAACTGAACTGAACCAGACCCTCTCCCATAATATAAATTCTAAGATATCAGGATTAGTCAGAAGGTTTTCAGGAAGGAGAAACTGTGCTCAAGCAGGATACATTTCGTTATATAATCCCTAGAACAGAGTTTAAACCGAGTTGTTTGTTGTTTAATCATCAGTTCTGGGCTTAAAGAAAAAGTCCTGTGTCTAAGACACATAAAGACTTTAAAAAGTCATTTTATGTGTCTAAGACCAAGGAATGTAAAGGGAAAGAAGGTATTTGTCTTTTCCTCCTTTAGAATTGCAGACCCCTACCTCTTCCTCGACAGTCCCAGACCACTCCCCTCCCCCTTCCTCCTCGGGACCCCGGACTTCTTATCAACCTGCCTAGGAATTGACTCTCACAGGAGGCAGAGTACATCAAGGAAGAAAAAGGTTACCAGCATAATGAATTATCCTGAAGCCTTTCTTTCCAAATTCATACATACCCATTTCCCTTAGAAAGGAGAGATTTCAAACTATTGTGGGAATCAGAAATTTTCAGAAACATTCTAGAAATGATGGAACCAAAACCCAGTAGGTAGATAAGGGATTCTGGAAGGAAGTTGTCATCATCCAAGCAGGCCAGCTTCCTAGAGTTCTCTCACATCACATCCCTGTACAGTGCCCATGGAAAATTTTGTGAAAAACTCTGGACCACTGAGTTGAGTCACTGGGCTTCCCAGCTGGCTCAGTGGTAAAGAATCTGCCTTCCAGTGCTGGAGATGCGGCTTCAGTCTCGGGGTGGAGAGAATCCAGGGGAGGAGGAAATGGCAACCCACTGCAGAATTCTTGCCCGGAAAATCCCATGGACAGAAGAGAGTTGATTCTATGTATAATGGCACTTTCAAACTCTGTCCTAAATATCTAAATGGCATGCAGGTGCTAAGTCATCACTGCATTTCCCAACGTCCCTAAAATCCCAACACCAAACCACATCCCAGTGGGAGTGAGGATAGGAGTGACTGCAAATGCTGATCTGTCACAAAAAAGAATATTTTCAACAGTTGAAAGTCTCAGATCGACGCTGAGAATTCATCATGCTCCATAGAAACCGAGGCTGCAGACAACAGAGAAAAGGCTCTGGGACAGAAGGAAGTAGTCTAAAGGGCTGGTCTGCACTATCATAAGAAGATATAGGGAAAAAATGATAATAAATGCAAGGGAAGAAAAATTAGGAGTAGAGAGCTAAAGGCTTGCATATTCTCATTCGGGCATTTTAGGAGGAAAAGCAGACACAGCCTGAGACCCAGGACAGGATATTTACCTGAGAAGCTGCCATTTTCTCCTCTTCTTCTCCTGCTGTGTCTTCTCTGGGGATATTACGCTGCAAACGCACTTACGAGTTTTGAGAAAATACCTTGGAGGGCATCAACACAACTTTATATCCTGCAACCACCGCTCCTACAAACAGAAGGATTTTGAAAAGCTGAGAAGACCGACCTCTCCTGTCCTCTTGTCTCAGGAGAGATTCAGGAACAATCAATTCCTACCTGGAGACCAGCCTGTGAACTTATTTCTTGATTGTTCTCTCCCCATAGAGAGCTCCTAACACTCTGCTCACACAGAGGATGTGAGCTGACTGACTTCCCCAGTCCAAATCCAGCTAGACCAACCCTGCTGCCTCTCCTCAGAATGACTCTGCGGCTCAGCTCTAAAATGGACCAGATGGACCAGGAGCCACGTCCTTAACCCGGGCCTCTGCTTAGAATCACCTGGAACACTTCCTAGACACCACAGTGATGCTCCCACAGGACCACACAGAACTCTGTTGGGAGGGCATCAGTGAGGTCATTTCTGAAACGGGTCACGTGATCCTGATGGGAATCCAGAAGGAAACCACTTGGCTAAAGATTCTTTCTGAACCACTTCAATGAATGCAAATCCCTGGTGGTCAGGTTCCCACTCCAAGAACTTATGAATCTGCAGGTCTACAGTCGGGCCGTGAAAGGAGTCATCAGCAAATCCCATTTTTTTCTGATGTTTCTTCCCCGAAACCAATGTTCCCGAGTCCTGAGCTCAAAGCCTCACACTCACCACACCTAAGACTTCTCTGTAGGGGACGATTTAGGGCAGGAATTTCTGAGAGAGGTTAAAGCTAGAATCAGGCAGAGAAAACAGGAGTACTTGCAGTTCAGCTTTTACACTTTGCCCTGAGTCTTTGCCTCAGGCTTTCTAGGCTGAGTGTGGGTTAATTCATTCAACCAAGTCAAGGATTCTGGTGAGCACTGTGAGGGTGTTGAAAGGTTGCTGTTCAACCAAAAAAGACCCCTGGATTCTTGGCCTCCTGAGGAAAAGAATTCAATCTGGGGCCAGAGATGAGGCTTGATCGCTCAGAGCTTTTGTGTAATAAAGTTTTATTAAAGTATAAAAGAGATAGAGAAAGCTTCTGACATAGACTTCAGAAGGGGTTACATACTTTTAGTTAGTTATTCCAGTTAATCAAAAGACTGTCTGGAGGTTGTAAAGACCTCACTAGACCCACTCCCATAATTTACATTTTAAGACAACAAGATTAGCCAGAATTTTTTTTTCCAGAGAGTGTCCTCAAGCAG
>NC_073640.1:64728380-64830880 GCF_029407905.1 Bubalus kerabau
ATTGAACAATGATGGTTGGATTGCATCTCTTCCATTATCATCAACATTATACATCTTGGAATGGATAGAAGATATCTGTTGGGGGAAGAACTGTCTTTCATTTACCCTGGTATATTCCCAATCCGTCATTAAATTTAAGTTTTTGAGGTGAAATATTTGATACATTCCTAGGTTTACTTTTCGGAATACATCTTCTAATGCTGGATTCTTTGGCATCAAATCCTGGGTGTCCTGTGGAGACATAGCTGAAAGATACCAAATAACAAGTAATTTTACCTGCTATTCCTAGTGAATATCTTTAAAGATTTACAGAAAATTGATGACCATAGCTAGTTTAAAAATACAATGGAGATGGAAGGATCAAGATGCCAGAGGCTTAGGCAGATGTGGAGCTCATCTCTCTCTCCACAAATGAATGAGAAATGGGAACAATTCTCACAGAGCCCAGCTGAACACTAGCGGAGGCCCTTGGAAATCTGAAAGGAAAAGAAAGATTCCTGCTCTGTAGGGTAGGACAAAAGAAAGAAGAAGGAAAAAGAAGAGGAGAGGAAGTGGGTTGGGGCCTGCAACCCTGCAGGGAGATGAAAGTGAGGAGATGTCTCCATATTCAAGGAATCCCCTCACTGGGGGAGCTCAATTTGGACAGAAGAGCCTCATTCTCTGTGGGAAGAGAACACGGCAAACAGTGTGTGGCAGCAGGACAGAGTGAGACTTGCACACAGGGTTCTGACCCCAGCCCTGCCCACCCAGCCTTAGCGGCATGTCCAGTAATGCAGACAAGGGCTGGGTGCTGAAATGTGGGGTTTGGAGAGCAGACCCAGGCAGAGGACTGCGGTGTGCTGTGAGGAGACATACTGAGGGGATGGGAGTGAGGGAGGAGGTCTATAAACAGGATGCTTGTGGAGGAAGCATGAACCACTACAGAGAAAGTGTCATTGTTGAGTGATGCCCAGAGAATGAGCCAGCTGCATCCTTTGTCCCTTATGCCTGCCCCTGCTATCCAAGGACTATGAAGAACTCTACACAGCCTGGGATCATTTGAGCCCCCAGCCATGGCCTCCCCCATCGACCTCCTCCACAATCAGCAGAATCCTGAGCTCTGGGGCAGCCTCAGGAGAAGACACCTGTGAGTTGGCCACATGCACAGATGGAGCAGAAAGCACAGGTGAATGCCAGCAATAAAGAAGAAAAGCTGAAAACTCTCCTTGCAGCAACACAAGCCACGGTATTATACCCATGACCAGCTTTGTAACCTCAGCCCCTACAGAGCATCTGAACCAACAACCAAGGGCTCTCTCATTCACGGCAGGTATAGCTTTAGTAGCTGTAGACTTTGTGGGCTCCTATCCAAGGGGGCTGGGCCAGGACAGAGCCTGAGCTTCTCCATAGCACTACAGCGGGTCCAGCTCCATGCTGAATGCAATCCCAGAACCTGACTTCACTGAATCTATGCTGGTGACCTTGTGAAAACAACAGCTGAGAGACACCAGGGCCGTGTGCCATCATGCCCATGGTTAAGGTGGGGACAAGAGCAGTGCTAGCACCTCATAACATGAGAGCTTGCAGAACGCATGAGAGAGGACACCAGAGCACACCCTGAGGGGAACATTCCTAGAGGAGTAATATTCAGTGACTTCTCTCCCAGTGGGTGTGCCCCAATCCCACCTGCCTGGCACCACAGATCAGAATCACAGCAAAGACTCAGATCTGGGAGCTCTATTCCACCATGCAGGGAGCAGACACCACCAGAGGGCACTAACAACCACAGAACAAGGGGGAAACAGCCCTGAATATCCAGGGCAGGCTCTGGTCACAGTTCACAGCAATCAGAGCACAGATCAAGAGAGGACAAGGGCACAAACCTCTGGACCAACCTCACCCACCAAGGTGCAGCTATCAGAAGGAAGATTAACTAGGTGGCTGCATGCTTCAAAACAAAGACCACATACAGAACGCAGGACAACATGAGATGGCAAAGACATACGATATAGGGGAAGAAACAAGATAAAACCCTCCAAAGACCACTGAATTAAGAGGTGATAGGCAATCTAATGATTACTTCTTGCTTTTAGTCATCTTAAGTGGAGACACTAAACACTTTCACAAATCCTAGGTGCCTAGTAATTCTTAAATCCACTTCTTGCCACACATGTTTCTGAGAATGTTCTATTAGCTGTTTCAATCTAAGAAGCATAAATGATAGTGACAGAGAACTAGTCAGAAACTGAGGACACATAAGACAGTGTCCAAGGAAGCTGAATACAAATAAGATAAACTTAATAAAGTACTAGTTTTAAGAAATTAAATAAGAGAGACTTTAAAACTATGATTGAAAGAGGGAACTCTACTCATTGCTCTGTGCAGACCTAAATGGGAAGGAATCAATAGGACGGTAAAGACTAGAGATCTCTTTTAAGAATATTTCATGCAAACATGGGCTCGATAAAGGACAGAAACAGGATGGACCTAAAAGAAGAAGATATTAAGAGAAGTTGGCAAGAATATATGGAAGAACTATACAAAAAAGATCTTAATGACCGAGATAACCACGATGGTGTGGTCCCTCACCTAGTAACAGACATCCTGGCATCCAAAGTAAAGTCGGCCTTAGAAGGCATGAGGACCAACAAACCTAGTGCAGGTGATGGAACTCCAGCTGACCTATTTCAAGTCCTAAAAGATGATAATGCTAAAGTTCTGCACTCGATAAGCCAGCAAATTTGGAAAACTCAGCAGTGGCCTCAGGACGGAAAAAGGTCAGTTTTCATTCCAATCACAAAGAAAAGCAATGCCAAAGAACGCTCAAACTACTACACAATTTCCCTCATTTCCAACAATAGCAAAGGCTCCAAATTCTCCAAGCCAGGCTTTAACAGTACGTAAACCGACAGCTTCCAGATGTTCAAGCTGGACTTAGAAACGGCAGAGGAACCAGAGATCAAATTGCCAACATGCCTGGGATCATATAAAAAGCGAGAGATTTCTGGAGAAACGACGACATCTGCTTTATTGACTATATCACAGCCTTTGATTGTGTGGACAAGAAACTGTGAAAAATTCTTAAAGAGATGGGAACACCAGACTACCTTACCTGCCTCCTGAGAAATCTCTATGCATGTCAACAAGCAACAGTGAGAACTGGACATGTGACAACGGACTGATTCCAAATTGGGAAAGGAGTACGTCAAGGCTGTACATTGTCAGCCTGCTCATTTAATGTATATGCACGGTACATATTGGGACATACTGGGATGGATGAAGCACAAATTGGAATCATGATTTCAGGGAGAAATATCCATAATCTCAGATACACAGATGACACCACCCTTAGAGCAGAAAGCCAAAAGGAACTGAGGAGTCTCTTAATGAAACTGAAAGAAGAGCCTGAAAAAGCTGGCTTCAAACTCAATCTTCAAAAAACAAAGATCATGGCACCGGTCAGATCGTTTCATGGCAAATAGTGGGAGAAACAGTGGAAACAGTGAGAAACTTTATTTTTGGGGGGTTCCAACATCACTGCAGATGGTGACTACCGCCATGAAAGTAAAAGATGCTTGCTCCTTGGAAGAAAAGCTATGACCAACCTAGGCAGCAAATTAAAAACCAGAAACACTACTTTGCTGACAAAGGTCCATCCAGTCAAAGCTATGGTTTTTCCAGTAGTCATTTACGGATGTGAGAGTTGGACCATGAAGAAAGCTGACTGCTGAAGAATTGATGCCTTTGAACTCTGCTATTGGAGAAGACTCTTGAGAGTCCCTTGGACTGCAAGAAGATCACACCACTCCATTCTAAAGGAAATCAGTCCTCAATATTCATTGGAAGGACATAGTGAAGCCGAAGTTCTGATACTCTGGCCACCTGATATGAAGAACTGACCCACTGAGAAAGACCCTGATGCTGGGAAAGATTGAAGATGAGAGGAGAAGTGGACGACAGAGGGTGAGATGATTGCATCGCATCACTGACTCGATGGACATGAGTTTGAGAAGGCTCTGGGAGTTAGTGATGGGCAGGGAAGCCTGGCCTGCTGCAGACCATGGATCGCAGACTCAGAACTGAACTGACTGATATGTATAATTGATGCTCTTTGCTGTATAGGAGTACAAAATTGGAAAACAGCTATATTCCAATTAGAACTTTTAATAAAGATTTCTTTATATAATCTAAAAATTGTCATAGTTTGAATCAACCATTAATAATGTAGTGGAAAATGTGCTCAGATTTTATGTCCATTTATTTTAAAATTCTATGAGGTAATAAAACACAATAAAGTATTTTAGCACATTAGAATTGGGGCAAATACACTAAAGATATTTAGTATGAGATCATATAAGGTAAAGAGAAACTTTCAAGTCAACCTGAGATGTGCATTGTTTCATTTTCACCAGGTTTTGCTTTCTGCAGTGAAAAATTACTTGAATTTGAAATTTACTTAGAAGGTCCTCTGGGTCGCTCCCAGTAGATAGGAAGTTATAAATCAGAGAACAAAAACCCGTCCCTAGTATTCCTGGAAATTTGGTAGTTTGTCTACCACTCCACTCACACATTTCTGTCTAGAGATAGAAGGAAACTTTAAAAGGACTGTCATACAGTTACTCAGAAATGGGCAGAGTTTTCCTAGGGCCCCCAAGAAATCGAAGAGCAATGAATGAATGCAGTTTGTCAGAAGCCAAGAGGAGACTTTTAGGTCACACTGTGATGGAGAAAAGTAATCACTGGAGATAAATTCATGAAGATTTCAGAAAGAGAGAATGGGGCAGGTGATACATTGCTATCACAGTAGCAGAACCAACCCAGGTTTTCAAAAACCATTTCCATTGAAGCAAATCTCCCAACATCACGTGATGAAGGATGAGTTCCTTGCTGCTCCTTGGACCTCTCATCTGAGTCATCATCTCCAGCCATTCATACCTACCTGGGTAAATGGCTGTTGCCTCCATTCTCCTCATATTCCTGGGATCCTTCAATAGCTCCAGAAAGGTGACCAGGTCCACCTTAGAGAGAAGCCCTGGTGATCAGAGAAAGGAGTATTTGTGTTGTTAGATTCATCAGTATCGAATCCAATATGTATTCAGGTGAGACGAAAATGCATTTTCTTCTAGAAAACGATTTCCTGAAATACTTTATTCAAAGCTGCTATACAATACTAACACACACCTAACAATCAGGTCCTGAGATTCTGGTCAAGTAGTACTAAGGCAAAAGTAAGTAGTGTCAATGTGAGATTAAGAGAGGGTGCAACTATTTAATACCACAGAACTTACACAATTACCACTAAGCTAGAATGAAGGATGCAGAGTACATCAAGGAAGAAAAACATCACCAGCACAACGATTCATCATGAAGCCTTTCTTTCTAAACTCAGAAATAACCTATTATCCCCTAGACAGCACAGATCTGAAAATACTGTGGGAAGCAGAAAATTTCAGAAGACATTCTAGAAATGACAGAACAAAAACAAAGTGGGTAGATAAGGGATTCTGGAAGGCAGTTATCCTCACCCAAGGAGGCCAGGTTCCTGTAGTTCTCTACCATCACGTCCCTGTACAATTTCCGCTGACTGGGGTCCAGGCATTCCCACTCCTCTTGAGTGAAGTCTATGGCCACATCCTGAAACATTAGCCGTCCCTGAAATACAAAGTACAGATGCCAATAGGCCGTGGGAAGTCTTCCTAATGTGATCCAAGATGAAAACGGCAAGTTCAGAGACCTGGTCGTGATTTGGTGGCTTGGCTGGTATTATAAAATATATTTTTTTACACAGTTTTCCTATTTACCCAATTTCTAATGTGAAGAAAGGAGGACGGCTTATGATCCACAAGCCATTAGAGAAACTATTCTCATCTGAAAGAGCAATTATAAAATAAGCAGGGCCACAGTAGCATATTTATTCCGTGATTCAGGAGCAGACCACGGCCATGTTTTAAGGCATCAGGATGGCAAAAGTCTAACCATGAGGGGTTACTTTTGGAGAAGATGAATAAGCTTTGTCTACATGTACCATAACCTTAAGTAACGCTTATTTACTTTACCAAAGTAACAAAAGATTTTAAAAATGAAAGTAAATCACTTAAAGGCAAAGAAATTCATAATCTCTTCTTGAAAGCTGCATTCTAAGAAAACTTTGTTGTATTAACATAGAGATTAGACTAAATTCCAGTCTGCTACCAGCTTACCAGATAGCAAACAAAAGCTGTTTATCGGTTAACCTTAGAAAAATCTTTTCCATAAATCATGAAGTAGCAGTATTTTTCCAAAGGCATCCGAGTGAAACCATAGAAGGCATGTTTAAATCTGATTAAACTGCAATTGACCGTGTAGCCTGGTCACTGCTGTGACTTGTAACACTTTAACAGGATAAGTAGAATTATAGTTGACCTGATTTTATTAGGGCGTATCAGATCTATATGAACTCCACATAATTTTAGGATATCTATATTGGTAAAATCCACCATACACTATAATCTGAGAATATTTACACCCACTCAACAGGACTTCCCATGTAACTTTACATGTCCAATGAACCCAGGTAGTTTAATAGCTCCCTGGGATGTCTCAGGGGCCCTCTGAAGCATTTGAAAGTCAGCTAGAAGTCAAATCATTTAGGAAGCTTTGTGGACAAACATCAAAAGGGGTTATTATAACAATCTGTCAGATAAGATCTGAGTAACAGGCAAATTTGGCCTTGGAATACGGAATGAAGCACGGCGAAGACTAATAGAGTTTTGCCAAGAAAATGCACTGGTCATAACAAACACCATCTTCCAACAACACAAGAGAAGACTTTACACATGGACATCACCAGATGGGCAACACCGAAATCAGATTGATTATATTCTTTGCAGCCAAAGATGGAGAAGCTCTATACAGTCAACAAAAACAAGACCAGGAGCTGATTATGCCTCAGATCATGAACTCCTTATTACCAAATTCAGACTTAACTTGAACAAAGTAGGGGAAACCATTACACCATTCAGGTATGACCCAAATCAAATCCTTTATAATTATACAGTGGAAGTGAGAAATAGATTTAAGGGCCTAGATCTGATAGAGTGCCTGATGAACTATGGAATGAAGTTCGGGACATTGTACAGGAGACAGGGATCAAGACCATCCCCATGGAAAAGAAATACAAAAAAGCAAAACGGCTATCTGGGGAGGCCTTACAAATAGCTGTGAAAAAAAGAGAAGCGAAAAGCAAAGGAGAAAAGGAAAGATATAAGCATCTGAATGCAGAGTTCCAAAGAATAGCAAGAAGAGATAAGAAAGCCTTCCTCAGCGATCAATGCAAAGAAATAGAGGAAAACAACAGAATGGCAAAGACTAGAGATCTCTTCAAGAAAATTAGCGAAATGAAGGGAACATTTCATGCAAAGATGGGCTCGATAAAGGACGGAAATGGTATGGACCTAACAGAAGCGGAAGATATTAAGAAGAGGTGGCAAGAATACACAGAAGAACTGTACAAAAAAGATCTTCACGACCCAGATAATCACGATGGTGCGATCACTGACCTGGAGCCAGACATCCCGGAATGTGAAGTCAAGTGGGCCTTAGAAAGCATCATTAAGGAAATAAAAAAAAAAAAGAAAGCATCACTACGAACAAATCTAGTGGAGGTGATGGAATTACAGATGAGTTCTTTCAAATCCTGAAAGATGATGCTGTGAAAGTGCTGTACTCAATATGCCAGCACATTTGGAAAACTTAGCAGTGGCCACAGGACTGGAAAAGCTCAGTTTTCATTCCAATCCCAGGCAATGCCAAAGAATGCTCAAAGTACTGCACAATTGTACTCAACTCACATTCTAGTAAAGTAATGCTCAAAATTCTCCAAGCCAGGCTTCAGCAATACGTGAACTGTCAACTTCCTGATGTTTAAGATGGTTTTAGAAAAGGCAGAGGAACCAGAGACCAAATTGCCAACATCCGCTGGATCATGGAAAAAGCAAGAGAGTTCCAGAAAAACATCTATTTCTGCTTTATTGACTATGCCAAAGCCTTTGACTGTGTGGATCACAATAGACTGGAAAATTCTGAAAGAGATGGGACTACCAAACCACCTGACCTGCCTCTTGAGAAATCTGTATGTAGGTCAGGAAGCAACAGTTGGAACTGGATATGGAACCACAGAGTGGTTCCAAATAGGAAAAGGAGTATGTCAAGGCTGTATATTGTCACCCTGGTTATTTAACTTATATGCAGAGTACATCATGAGAAACACTGGACTGGAATAAGCACAAGCTGGAATCAAGATTGCCGGGAGAAATATCAATCACCTCAGATATGCAGATGACACCACCCTTATGGCAGAAAGTGAAGAGGAACTCAAAAGCCTCTTGATGAACGTGAAAGTGGAGAGTGAAAAAGTTGGCTTAAAGCTCAACATTCAGAAAACGAAGATCATGGCATCTGGTCCCATCACTTCATAGGAAATAGATGGGTTAACAGTGGAAACAGTGTCAGACTTTATTTTTTGGGCTCCAAAATTACTGCAGATGGTGACTGCAGCCATGAAATTAAAAGACGCTTACTCCTTGGAAGGAAAGTTATGACCAACTTAGATAGCATATTGAAAAGCAGAGACATTACTTTGCCAACAAAGGTCCCTCTAGTCAAGCCTATTGTTTTTCCTGTGGTCATGTATGGATGTGAAAGTTGGACTGTGAAGAAGGCTGAGCGCCGAAGAATTGATGCTTTTGAACTGTGATATTGGAGAAGACTCTTGAGAGTCCCTAGGACAGCAAGGAGTTCCAACCAGTCTTTTCTGAAGGAGATCAGCCCTGGGATTTCTTGGAAGGAATGACGCTAAAGCCGAAACTGCAGTACTTTGGCCACCTCACGCGAAGAGTTGACTCAATGGAAAATTCTCTGATGCTGGGAGGGATTGGGGGCAGGAGAAGAAGGGGACGACAGAGGATGAGATGGCTGCATGGCATCACTGACTCGATGGACGTGAGTCTGAGTGAACTCCGGGAGTTGGTGATGGACAGGGAGGCCTGGCGTGCTGCGATTCATGGGGTTGCAAAGAGTCGGACACGACTGAGCGACTGAACTGCACTGAACTGAGCTTCTTTGGCTGGCAATACTGTGTTTTCTGTCATTCTGATGTGTCAGGAGGACAATGGGTTCCTTGGGATCATGATTATGTGTAAGTGTAAACAAACCCGTTCAGAAGTTAAGAAGCTTATCAAGTCCAAAGAAACAGCATTTCAGGAAAGAGACAGAATAAACAAACCAAAGGACTATGCCTCTTACCTCGGAATGAGTCATTTCTGACTCCTTGCTTTCCTCTTCCTCTGGGCTTCCTTCTCACGTAAGATCAGTCTTGGGAAGTGACCCCTGAATGTTGAAAATAGACTGTTCAATACCTAGAAAACCACACTGAGCTCCCTATAACACAGCCCCACACAAAGGGAGGATCACAAGAGGTACAAAATACAATCCTCTACGGCCACTGACACAGCAGGGATTCTGGAACACAGACTCAAACGTGGTGTTTTTAGTTTTATTCTTTTCTTCAGAACTTGCGGCCCTTCCTGTGAAAACCACACGTTCTAGGCTGACCCTCCCCTTCAAACCGTAGGCGAGACTCTGACCAAACTCCATACAGATACAGCCTCCTTCACTTCTTCGTGGATCAGGGACTTAGGGATTGGGCAATGCAGGACTTTAAGCAGCGGTCTCCACAAGTTAGAAGGCGAACTCCCAGAGAAGGACGTGGACTCTAGAACGATAGTAACAGGAAGCGGATGTGGACCCCAGGGAGCCGGCAGCTAAGATGAAGGACTTCAGAACTTCTCACGGCGATACGAGGACATACACTGGGGACGGGAAAATGGAGACGGTAGTTTGAACGTTCACAGAGACCCCGGAAACCCACGTGTGAAAGACAAAAGGCTGTGGGACTAGGAATCGGGTTTTAAACAAACAAAACTCACCAGGACACTCTGTCACTCATTTAAAAGCAATTCCGGGTCTGCAGGATACTGCGCACGCGCGGGAGGATGATCCGGTACGGAGGCAGGTGAGTGCGCTACGCCGCGGCCAAGGAGAGGCGTCGTAAGGTAGAAGGTAGGACGAGGCCACAAGCGCAGGTACGTAGGGGAGGGGCCAGTGGGGGTGGAGCCTTGCCTCCCCTCAACCCCACTCCTGTCAATTTTGGGTCTGTTGGTCCTTCTGTCCAGTTGTGCTTCCTTTCTCTGCCTTTTGATGCCTTTAAATCTCTTGGATTCCTTCTGGAGCAGAGCTGCTTCTTGCCTGTTCTAACTAGTGTTTCAGACAATTAAGGCAAAAGAGAAAAATTTTGAGAGGTGTCTCTATGGGAAGCCGAGGTGTTTTCAGCAAGTTGAAAAACGGGGAAAATTCAAAAGCCCTTTGTGTGAGTGTGTGAAGATGGGTGTCTCCTCAGTGACGAAAAGTAGAACGTAATCACTTCAGCAGCAGCCGCAACAACAATTAACAGAAGCAATCTGTGTATCAACAGACTCTGGCAGGAGTAACTTCTGTGGTTATGTTATAAACAACAATGTGGGTTCCGGTCTCCCTCTTTCTTTCTGGACTCACTTCCTAAGAGAAAAGCCAACTGCCCTGTTGTAATCAGGTCTCTGGTTACAGTTTCCTCCCAACGGTTCATCTGAGTGATTCAATTCAGTTCAGTCGCTCAGTCGTGTCCGACTCTTTGGGACCCCATTGAGTCAGTGATGCCACCCAACCATCTCATCCTCTATTGTCCCCTTCTGCTCCTGTCTTCAACCTATCCCAGTATCAGGGTCTTTTCTAATGTCACTTATTCGCATCAGGTGGCCAAAGTATTCGAGTTTCACCTTCAGCAACAGTCCTTTCAATGAATATTCAGGACTGATTTCCTTTATGATGGACTGGTTGGATCTCCTTGCTCTCCAAGGGACTCAGAGTCTTCACCACCACAGTTACAAAGCATCAATTCTTCAGTGCTCAGCTTTCTTTATAGCCCAACTGTGCCATCCGTACATGACTCCTGGAAAAACCATACCCTTGACTACACGGACATTTGTTGGCAAAATAATATCTGTGATTTTTAATATGCTATCTAAGTTCGTCATAACTTTTCTTCCAAGGAATAAACATCTTTAAATTATATGGCTGCAGTGATTTTGGAACCCGAGAAAATAAAGTCTGTCACTGTTTCCATTGTTTCCCATCTATTTCCCATGAAGTGTTGAGACCAGATGCCATGATCTTAGTTTTCTGAATGTTGAGTTTTAAGCGAACTTTTTCACTCTCCTCTTTCAGTTTCATCAAAAGGCTCTTTAACTCTTCTTCGCTCTCTGCCCTAAGGGTTGTGTCATCTGCATTCCTGAGATTATTGGTATTTCTACCAGCAATCTTGATTCCAGCTTGTGCTTCATGCAGTCCAGCATTTCTCATGATGTACTCTACATATGAGTTAAATAAACAGGGTGACCCATGCTTAGGGTGGGGCCAAGAGCAATGCCAATAATAGGATCACACAAGACCTTGCTAGAGCATGAAAGGTGACACACAGAGCACACCCCGTGGAGAATATTTTGTGAGGAGAAATATTCAGTGGCTTCTCTCCCAGTGGGTGTGCCCCAGTCCCACCAGCCTCGCACCACAGATCAGAAACACAGCTCAGAAACAGATCTGGGGCTCTATTCCACCAACCAGGGAGAGGTATCACCACAAAGAGGGCAGTGAAAACCACAGAGCAATGGGGAAGTTCCCCTCAATATCCAGGGCAAGCTCTGGCCATAGTAATCCAATTAAAGCCCAGGTCGAGGGGATAAAGGCACAAACCCCTGCACCAACCTCACCCAACAAGTTGCAGACACCAAATGGAAGACTAACTGGGTTCCTGTAGCCGTCAAAACAGAGATCACAGCCAGAAAACTGGACAAAATGAGATGGCAAAGAAATAGGATATAGAGAGTAAAGCAACATCAAACCCTACAAGAACCACTAAATGAAGAGAAGATAAGCAATCTAAAAATTACTTCTTGCTTTTAGTCATCTTAAGTGGAGACACCAGACATTTTCACAAATCCTAGGCTTCTGATAATTCTTTAATCCACTTCTTTTTAAACATGTTTCTGAGAATGTTCTATTAGATGTTTCAGTCTAAAAATAATAAATGATAGTGACAGAAAACGAATCAGAAACTGAGGACACATAAGACAGTGTCCAAGGAAGTGGATTACAAATAAGATAAACTAAATAAAGTGCTAGTTCTTAAGAAATTAAATAAGAAGAGAGCCTTTTAAAAATATGGTTGAAACACAGGCAAGTGTACTCATAGCTCTGTGGAGACCAAAGTGGTACAGAAATCAATAGAATGGGGAAGACTGGAGATCTCTTCACGGAAATTGATATACCAAGGGAACTTTTCATACAAAGATGGGCACAATAAAGGACAGAAATGGTATGGACCTAACAGAAGTGGAGAATAATTAAGAAAAAGCGACAAGAATACAAGGAGAGATATACAAAAAAGATCATAATGACCAATATAACCAGGATCGTGTGATGACTCAGCTAGAGACAGACATCCTGGAGTCTGAAGTCAAGTGGGCCATGGGAAGGATCACTATGAATAAAGCTAGTGGAGGTGATAGAATTCCAGTTGAGCTGTTTCAAGTCCTAAAAGATGATGTTGCTCAAGTGCTGCAGACAGTATGCCAGCTAATTTGGAGACCTCAGTAGTGGCCAAGGACTGGAAAAGGTCAGTTTTCATTCCATTCCCAAAGAAAGACAATGCCAAAGAATGATGAAACTAGTGCACAATTGCACTCATTTCACATACTACAAAAGTAAGGTTCAAAATTCTCCAAGCATGGCATCAACAGTATATGAACCGAGAATTTCCAGATGTTCAAGCTGGATTTACAAAAGGCAGAGGAACCAGAGATTAAACTGCCAACATCCGTTGAATCATAGAAAAAGCAAGAGAGTTCCAGAAAAACATCTACTTATGCCTTATTGACTACGCCACAGCCTTTGATGGTGTGGATCAAAATAAAGTGGAAAATTCTTAACAAGATGGGAATACCAGACCACCTTACCTGCCTCCTGAGAAATCTGTATGCAAGTCAAGAAGAAACAGTACCGGAGATGGAACAATGGACTAGTTGCAAATTGGGAAAGGAATATGTCAAGACTGCCTATTGTCACCCTGCTTATTTAACTTATATGCAGAGTACATCATGCAGGAGCTCTCAGCTCGGTGCCTGGGTTGGGAAGATCCCCTAGAGAAGGGAATGGCTACCCACTCCAGTATTCTGGCCTGAAGAAGTCCATGGATTGTATAGTCCATAGGGTCACAAAGAGTTGGTCAGAACTGAGTGAGTTTGCAGGTGATGAAATTCCAGTTCAGCTATTCCAAATCCTGAAAGATGATGCTGTGAAAGTGCTGCACTCAATATGCCAGCAATTTTGGAAAACTCAGCCGTGGCCACAGGACTGGAAAAGGACAGTTTTCATTCCAATCCCAAAGAAAGGCAATGCCAAAGAATGCTCAAACTACCGCACAATTGCACTCATCTCACACGCTAGTAAAGTAACGCTCAAAATTCTCCAAGCCAGGCTTCAGCAATATGTGGACCGTCTTGATGTTCAAGCTAGTTTTAGAAAAGGCAGAGGAACCAGAGATCAAATTGCCAACATCCACTGGATCACAGAAAATGCAAGAGAGTTCCAGAAAAAACATCTATTTCTGCTTTCTTGACTATGCCAAAGCCTTTAACTGTGTGGATCACAATAGACTGTGGAAAATTCTGAAAGAGATGGGAATGCCAGACCACCTGATCTGCTTCTTGAGAAATGTATGCAGGTCAGGAAGCAACAGTTAGAACTGGACATGGAACAACAGACTGGTTCCAAATAGGAAAAGGAGATCATCAAGGCTGTATATTGTCACCCTGCTTATTTAACTTATATGCAGAGTACATCATGAGAAACGCTGGACTGGAAGAAACACAAGCTGGAATCAAGATTGCTGGGAGAAATATCAATAACCTCAGATATGCAGATGACACCACCCTTATGGCAGAAAGTGAAGAAGAACTCAAAAGCCTCTGATGAAAGTGAAAGTGGAGAGTGAAAAGTTGGCTTAAAGCTCAACATTCCGAAAACGAAGATCATGGCATCCGGTCCCAGCACTTCATGGGAAATAGATGGGAAAACAGTGGAAACAGTGTCAGACTTTATTTTTCTGGCTCCAAAATCACTGCAGATGGTGACTGCAGCCATGAAATTAAAAGACGCTTACTCCTTGGAAGAAAATTTATGACCAACCTAGATAGCATATTCAAAACAGAGACATTACTTTGCCAACAAAGGTTCGTCTAGTCAAGGCTATGGTTTTTCCTGTGGTCATGTATGGATGTGAGAGTTGGACTGTGAAGAAGGCTGAGCGCCGAAGAATTGATGCTTTTGAACTGTGGTGTTGGAGAAGACTCTTGAGAGTCCCTTGGACTGCAAGGAGATCCAACCAGTGCATTCTGAAGGAGATCAGCCCTGGGATTCCTTTGGAAGGAATGCTGCTAAAGCTGAAACTCCAGTACTTTGGCCACCTCATGGGAAGGGTTGACTCATTGGAAAAGACTTTGCTGCTGGGAGGGATTGGGGGCAGGAGGAGAAGGGGACGACCGAGGATGAGATGGCTGGATGGCATCACTGACTCGATGGACGTGAGTCTGAGTGAACTCTGGGAGTTGGTGATGGACAGGGAGGCCTGGCGTGCTGTGATTCATGGTGTCGCAAAGAGTCACACACGACTGAGAGGCTGATCTGATCTGATATGATTGACTTTCACTTTCACTTTGCATCATGTGAAATGTCGCGCTTAAAGAAGCACAAACTGGAATCAAGACTGCAGGGAGAAATATCAATAACCTCAGATATACAGATGACACGACCCTAATTGCAGAAAGCAAAGAGTGCCGGGGTCCAGCCCCGGCTGATCCAGAGTATTCGAAGCGGGGCCGACGTCGTGAGGATCAGGATACAATAGCTTCAATTAGATATTAATTAGAGATATAAAGAGTAATAGAATGAAGATAGCTCAATAGGGAAATTCAGTGGAGAAGAGTCTGAGTAGCTTGGTTTACGCAGGAGACCAATAAAACTTCAAGACAAGAAGTTTGCACCACTTACGTAGGCCGCAGGCGTCCTTCTGTTCTCCTGAAGGAGAGGAGGCACTGAGGCCTCCCCAGTCGGATCTTAGAAGCCCAGGCATAACTAGTAAGCATGGCGGGTTTCGTGCTCCAGATGGAGACTCAGCCAGAGTTTGAGAGAAAGAGAGAGAGACATGGGGAGACCAGTATTTCAAGGAACTGATCCCAATTCTTTATTTTCCAGAGTCTGTTTTTATACACTGAGATGTTATGCAAAAGTCACGTGGGGACAGCAGTCCTGACTTTTATTAAAGTCAGGTGCTTCATACAAATGTATACAGAGGTATTAGGGGTGTTACATCATCTTCTGGCCAGGGGGCCTGCTGACAATTTAAGACCCTCTCCTTGTGACAGCGGTCAGTCAACACTTATTTCTCCAGGGGTGATTATTCTTAAAACAGATGCCACCCAAATAACGTTACATTCCTATAGGGTGAGGGTGTAGTGGGTTTTAATTAAGGAAAGAATTTACTTAGCCTAAGGTCTAATGTGATTAATATCAAAGGTTAATACTTATTTCTTCTATATATTCATTAATGTGTATAAGGGCAGGGGATGTGGAGACTTAGCAGTAAGCATTTGCTCAACAAATGAAAAACCCTTCACCAATACAATTTCTAATCAGCCCACTATACTTATACTAATGCTTTTCTAACTTCTCTAAAGAACCTGTTTTTAGAAGGTTTAAAGCATCTCATGCCTCTCACTGTTGGGAGGCTGTGAGCAATCACATGTGGCTGGACAAGCCTGTCAGGCAGGCTAGAGAACCTTCAGAGGAGTTTGTAGGTTGAAACACTCTTGTCACACCCAGGAGTTTTTATTAACTGGAGCTCTAAGTTAACTCCTTCTCCAAAAGAGGTGGGGGGGACAGCCCCCCCCCCCCCCCCGTAAAGTCAGAGGTGTAGGTGAGAGCACAAAGTAGTCAAGTAGGCAGGCTCTGGTTATGGGGGTAGATGCTCGAGGATTTCCAGGGGGACTCCTGAGGCTCGATCCCGCCTTTGTGTATGTTGAGCCTCCTTCCTCATGACCTTTGCCATGGGTGGAGTGCCTCACGCTGGCCCCCAACAAAAGAGGAACTGAAGAGTGTCTTGATGAAACTGAAAGAGAGGAGTGAAAAAGTTGGCTTCAAACTCAGCATTTAGAAAACTAAGATCATGGCATATGGTCCCATCACTTCATGGCAAATAGATGGGAAAACAATCAAAACAGTGACAGACTTTCTTTTCTTGGGCTGCAAAATCACTGCAGATGTTGACTTCAACCATGAAAGTAGAAAACGCTTGCTCCTTGGAAGGAAAGCTATGAGCAATATAGACAGCATACCAAAAAATAGAGACATTCCTTTGCAGACAAATGTCTGTGTACTCAAAGATATGGTTTTTCCAGTAGTCATGTATGGATGTGAGACTTGAACCATAAAGAAGCCTGAGCATTGAAGAATTGATGCTTTTGAACTGTGGTGTTGGAGAAGACTCTTGAGAGTCTCTTAGACTGCAAGGAGATCACACCACTCTATTCTAAAGGAAATCAATCCTGGATATTCATTGGAAGGACTGATGCTAAGGCTGAAGCGCCAATACTTTGACCATCTGATGTGAAGAACTGATGCGTTGGAAAACATCCTGATGCTGGGTAAGACTGAGGGCAGGAGGAGAAGGGGACGACAGAGGATGAGATGGTTGGATGGCATCACTGACTCGATGAACGTGAGTTTGAGCAGGGCCTGGGAGTTGGTGATGGACACGGAAGCCTGGCATGCTGTAATCCATGGGGTCCCAAAGAATTGGACACGACTGAGTGACGGAACTGAACTGACTGATAGATATAATTGATTCTCTTTTCTATACAGTAGTACAAAATTGTAAAACAGCTATATTCCAATTAGAACTTTTTAAACTAATTTCTTTATATAATCTAGAAATGTTTATAACTTGCATCAAGTATTAATAATATGGTGCGAAATGTGCTAAGCATTTATGCCAGTTCATTTTAAAATTCTATGAGGTAATTGAATATAGTAAATATTTTTGCATTTTAGAATTGGGGCAAATATATTTAAGATATTTAATAGGAGATCATATAAGGAAAAGAGAAACCTGAGATGTGCAGTCTTTCATTTTCGGGATGTTTTGCTTTCTGTAGTGAAAAAAGTTTTTGAGTTTGAAATTTATTTAGGAGGTCCTTCTAGATCCCAGTGAATAGGAAGTTATAAATCAGAAAACAAAAACCTGTCCCAGTATTCCTAGAAATTTAGCAGTTTGTCTACCACTTCACTCACACATTTTTGCCTGGAGGTACAAAGAAACTTTAAAAGGACTGTCATACAGTTACTCAAAATGGGTACAGTTTTCTTGGACCCCCAAGAAATGGAAGGGCAACCAATGAATGCAGTTTCTCACAAGACAAGAGGAGACTTTTAGTTCACACTGATACATTTCTATGACAGCAGTGGACACAAACCCAGGTTTTCCAAAATCATTTCCACCAAAGATGATCTTCCAAAACCACCTGACAAAGGATGACTTCCTCACTACTCCTTGGACCTCTGATCTGAGTCATCATCTCCATCCATTCATACATACCTGGGAATACTGCTGTTGACTCCATTCTCCTTATACTCCTGGGATCATTCAATTGCTCCAGAAAGGTAATCAGGTCCAGCTTAGAGCCCACAAGACCTGTTCATCAGAGAAAGGAATATTTGTGTTTCAGAGACTCATCAGTGTCCAATACAATATATGTTCAGTTGAGACAAGAACGCAAGAGACAATGTTAATACAGCCTGGAAAATGATTTCCCCAAATAGTTTTTTCAAATCACCTATATAACACTGACAAATACATAACATCAGATCCTGAGATACTGGTCAAGTACGACGAAGGTAAAGTAAGTGTGTAACTGTGAAATTAAGAAAAGGTGTGCCTCTGGCATGACCCTGAGGGATGGTATGGGGAGTGAGGTGGGAGGGGGGTTGAGGATGGGGAACACGTGTACACCCTGGCGGATGCATGTTGATGTATGGCAAAACCAATACAATCTTGTAAAGTAAAATAATAATAATAATAAAACTAAAAAAAAAGAAAAAATTAAAAAAGAAAAGGTGAGCCTATTTAATACTACAGAGCTTATACAATTACCACTAACCTAGAATGCAGTGATAGGTTCCAGTGAAGGGTGTCAGATTCATGATCTCCAAACAAGAAGATTTAACTCTGGGACCAGGGACCAGGCACCAGGGTTGATCGCTGAAGAGCATTTGTGTAGCAGAACTTTATTAAAGTGAAAAAGAGACAGAGAAGTTTCTGACGTAGACATCAGAAGGGGGTGGAGAGTGCCCCCCTTGCTAGTCTAAGCAAGGGAGCTATATACTTTTTAAATCAGTAATTACAATAAATCAAAAGAATGTCTCAAGGTTTTAAAATTTTTACCAGACCCACTCCCACAATCCTAAAGGAAATCAGTTCTGAATAGTCATTGGAAGTACTGATGCTGAAACTAAGACTCCAATACTTTGGCAAGATGATGGAAAGAGCTGACTTATTTCAAAAGACCCTGAGGCTGGAAAAGATTGAAGGTGGGAGGAGAAGGGGACGACAGAGGATGAGATGGTTGGATGGCATCACCGACTCAATGGGTTTGAGTAAACTCCGTGAGTTGGTGATGGTCAGGGAGGCTTGGTGTGCTGTGGTCCATGGGGTCGCAAATAGTCAGACAAGACTGAGCAACTGAACTGAACTGAACCAGACCCTCTCCCATAATATAAATTCTAAGATCTCAAGCAGGATACATTTTGTTATATAATCCCTAGTACAAAGTTTAAACCGAGTTTTTTGTTGTATAATCATCAGCTCTCGGCTTAAAGAAAAAGTGCTGTGTCTAAGACACATAAAGACTTTAAAAAGTCATTTTATGTGTCTAAGACCAAGGAATGTAAAGGGAAAGAAGGTATTTGTCTTTTCCTCCTCCTTGAGAATTGCAGACCCCTATCTCCTCCTTGAGAGTCCCAGACCACCTCCCTCCCCCTTCCTCCTCGGGACCCTGGACTTCTTATCAACCTGCCTAGGAATTGACTCTCACAGAAGGAGGCAGAGTACATCAAGGAAGAAAAAGGTTACAAGCATAATGAATTATCCTGAAGCCTTTCTTTCCAAATTCATACATACCCATTTCCCTTAGAAAGGAGAGATTTCAAACTATTGTGGGAATCAGAAATTTTCAGAAACATTCTAGAAATGATGGAACCAAAACCCAGTAGGTAGATAAGGGATTCTGGAAGGAAGCTGTCATCATCCAAGCAGGCCAGCTTCCTAGAGTGCTCTCACATCACGTCCCTGTACAGTGCCCATGGAAAATTTTGTGAAAATTCTGGACCACTGAGTTGAGTCACTGGGCTTCCCAGCTGGCTCAGTGGTAAAGAATCTGCCTTCCAGTGCTGGAGATTCGGCTTCAGTCTCGGGGTGGAGAGAATCCAGGGGAGGAGGAAATTGCAACCCACTGCAGAATTCTTGCCCGGAAAAATCCCATGGACAGAAGAGAGTTGATTCTATGTATAATGGCAGTTTCAAACTCTGTTCTAAATATCTAAATGGCATGCAGGTGCTAAGTCATCACTGCATTTCCCAACGTCCCTAAAATCCCAACACCAAACCACATCCCAGTGGGAGTGAGGATAGGAGTGACTGCAAATGCTGATCTCTCACAAAAAAGAATATTTTCAACAGTTGAAAGTCTCTGATCGACGCTGAGAATTCATCATGCTCCATAGAAACCGAGGCTGCAGACAACAGAGAAAAGGCTCTGGGACAGAAGGAAGTAGTCTAAAGGGCTGGTCTGCACTATCATAAGAAGAAATAGGAAAAATAAGATGATAATAAATGCCCGGGAAGAAAAATTAGAAGCAGAGAGCTAAAGGCTTGCATATTCTCATTCGGGCATTTTAGGAGGAAAAGCAGACACAGCCTGAGACCCAGGACAGGATATTTACCTGAGAAGCTGCCATTTCCTCCTCTTCTTCTCCTGCTCTGTCTTCTCTGGGGATATTACGCTGCAAACGCACTTACGAGTTTTGAGAAAATACCTTGGAGGGCATCAACACAACTTTCTAACCTGCAACCACCGCTCCTACAAACAGAAGGATTTTGAAAAGCTGAGAAGACCGACCTCTCCTGTCCTCTGTCTCAGGAGAGATTCAGGAACAATCAATTCCTACCTGGAGACCAGCCTGTGAACTCATTTCTTGATTGTTCTTTCCCCATAGAGAGCTCCTAACACTCTGCTCACACAGATGATGTGAGCTGACTGACTTCCGCAGTCCAAATCCAGCTAGACCAACCCTGCTGCCTCTCCTCAGAAAGACTCTGGGGCTCAGCTCTAAGATGGACCAGATGGGCCAGGAGCCACGTCCTTAACCCGGGCCTCTGCTTAGAATCACCTGGAACACTTCCTAGACACCACAGTGATGCTCCCACAGGACCACACAGAACTCTGTTGGGAGGGCATCAGTGAGGTCATTTCTGAAACGGGTCACGTAATCCTGATGGGAATCCAGAAGGAAACCACTTGGCTAAAGATTCTTTCTGAACCATCTTAATGAATACAAATTCCTGGTGGTCAGGTGCCCACTCCAAGAACTTATGAATCTGCAGGTCTACAGTCGGGCCGTGAAAGGAATCATCAGCAAATCCCTTTTTTTTCTGATGTTTCTTCCCCGAAACCAACGTTCCGGAGTCCTGAGCTCAAAGCCTCACACTCACCACACCTAAGACTTCTCTGTAGGGGACGATTTAGGGCAGGAATTTCTGAGAGAGGTTAAAGCTAGAATCAGGCAGAGAAAACAGGAGTACTTGCAGTTCAGCTTTTACACTTTGCCCTGAGTCTTTGCCTCAGGCTCTCTAGGCTGAGTGTGGGTTAATTCATTCAAACCAAGTCAAGGACTCTGGTGAGCACTGTGGGGGTGTTGAAAGCTTGTTGTTCAACCAAAAAGACCCCTGGATTCTTGGCCTCCTGAGAAAAAGAATTCAATCTGGGGCCAGAGATGAGGCTTGATCACTCAGAGCTTTTGTGTAATAAAGTTTTATTAAAGTATAAAAGAGATAGAGAAAGCTTCTGACATAGACTTCAGAAGGGGTTACATACTTTTAGTTAGTTATTCCAGTTAATCAAAAGACTGTCTGGAGGTTGTAAAGACCTCACTAGACCCACTCCCATAATTTACATTTTAAGACAACAAGATTAGCCAGAATTTTTTTTTCCAGAGAGTGTCCTCAAGCAGGAAAAAGCCACGTTTGTCCTTTCTTCCTCCTTGAGAATTCCAGACCCCTCTCTCCTTGGGGACCCCTGGACTTATCAACCTGCCAAGAAATTGACTCTCTCAGTGTGATTGAACGGGGGTCTGTGGATAGACCCTGAGGTCCAGCAAGACTGCTGGTCTCAAGGAAGGGGTTCATCTAGTGCATGTGCTCACAAGACTGGCTGGTGTGAGCTCAAGGACCTGCAGGCTGCCTGATCCCCAGATGCTGAGGCAGCAACATCATGGAGCAGTTTAGGGAAACTGTCAACAATACTCTGTATCATTTTTCTTACTAGAATCATCCCAGTGTCTAAGTAGTTACAAAATGAGAGAGGAGATACAACCTAGAAATGATGGAATGTACATGAAGTTATGAGAAGTTTAAATCCAGTGAGTAAACTAATTTCCCCATATGCCATCTTTGTGTGTTACCGAACAGTTAATTGCGGTCTCTTCACTACAACCTTAAATAAAGTGGGCGAGGTTGCTGTTGGTGGTGGGTTAACGTTTCATTTATTACAACCAACCAAAACAATAAAAGCCATTCACTTTTATGAATAACCATGTATTAAATTTCACACATAGTTGAAATAAAACCTTTTACAATCCGCGGTATGATCCATGATTAAATACAGATCAAAAGTACGGAGAAAGATATTCATTTGTTGATAGAATGTTGTGAGATTTCTGATTTCCATGGCTTACCAAACAAAGACTAGGAAGCACTTAGCAAGCATGATATACACCAATTCCATGCCTTTTCCAGGAAGGGTTTCTTACGTTTCTAGCTTATTACTGTCCTTATTTCAACACTGTCAAGTAATAATCATGACTTGTGTTGATATTATAAAGATACATCAATATTGCAGTGAACTGTCATTGTGTTCTTCTTACAAATGAAGGATATTACTATTGTAACGAACTTCTGTCTTACTTTAATACACGGAAAGACTAAATGATCACTTACTTCATGGCAACCTCCAGATATTTCACGTCAATGACAAACACCTCTATTTAAATGTTCATTGTCCATTTTACATTATGGCATCCTCAATCTTCTAATGGAGATTAGATAGAAATGGTTGCAACACAATATAAATAGGCTAATCTTTAATAAATCATCAAAAACCTATGTTTGCAAACACACTAGAAAGAAAGCATAACGTGGATTATTTGAGTGGTGAATTACATTCAGTCCAAATAACCTCACATCACATCATTATTAACAAGCATATATACATTGCTAAGAACTGTAATGTTCTAACCGTCAACCTTCATCTCACGATTCATGCTAAAATATCCATTTTCGATCTGTTTTAACTATGGAGTGCTCTTGCATGGAAAATCCCATGGATGGAGGAGCCTGGAAGGCTGCAGTCCATGGGGTTGCTGGGGGTCGAACACGACTGAGCGACTTCACTTTTCACTTTCATGCATTGGAGAAGGAAATGGTAACCCACTCCAGTGTTCCTGCCTGGAGAATCCCAGGGACGGGGGAGCCTGGTGGGCCGCCGTCTATGGGGTCGCACAGAGTCAAACACGACTGAAGTGACTTAGCAGCAGCAGCACGCATATTTACTTCGATTTAACTTTTGATTAAATACCTTTCTATATATTTGTCACGTTGCTCCTCTGTCTTTCATATACCCTTGTATATTCCCATTCTTTCATTAAATTTAAGTTTATGAGGTGAAATATTTGATATATTCCTAGGTTTGCTTTTGGGAATATACATTGGGAAGGTTTCTAATCAGTCTTCAGAATTTATTCAACAGCAGACTGTTCAGAATCCACAGAAAGAAAACAAGTGTAAGATATGTGGGAAAATATTTTACATTGGTTTCTTATATGAACTTTTGTGTTTTCTGATGCATGTTTGGACCAAACTCTTCCATCACTTGTTCCATTACTAGAGTTTCTCTCAAGTGTGTGTTCTCAGATGTTTAGTGAGATTACTACTATGACTAAAGGCTTTGTCACATTCTGTACATTTATAAGGTCTCTCTCCAGTATGAATTCGTTGGTGTTGAGTAAGATGTGAGCACTGAATAAAGGCTTTTTTACATTCTTTACATTTATAAGGCTTCTCTCCAGTATGAATTCGCTGATGATAGCTTAGCTGTGAGTAACAGATAAAGGCTTTGCTACATTCTGTACATTTATAAGGTCTCTCTCCAGTATGAATTTGCTGATGATAGATTAGATGTGAGGAACAGATAAAGGCTTTGCTACATTCTGTACATTTGTAAGGCTTCTCTCCCATATGAATTCGCCAATGTTGAATGAGGTTTGAGTTGTGGTTAAAGGCTTTGCCACATTCTGTACATTTATAAGGTTTCTCTCCAGCGTGAATTCTCTGATGTTTAGTAAGAAGTGAGCTATGGTTAAATGCTTTGGTACATTCTGTACATTTGAAAGGTTTCCTTCCTGTATGAATTTTCTTATGTCTACGTAGATGGCATGAGTTACTAAATATTTTCCCACATATCTTACACTTGTTTTCTTTCTGTGGATTCTGAACAGTCTGCTGTTGAATAAATTCTGAAGACCGATTAGAAACCTTCCCATATTCAGTACAAGTTCTCTCTTCAGTACAAGTACTCTTATCTAGAGAAAAACCTGACATTTGATCAAAGGTATTTGTACATTCATTACTTTTAGAATCCTTGTTTGATGATTCAGAACCCTGATGTTTCATAAGGTTTGAGTCTCCTTCAACCCTATACCCATTTTCATTGCCTGAATACCTTCTCAGTCCACCATAAATACTCTTGTAATTATTGGAGCTGGAGCTGTTACTTAAGGTCTGACTCATTTTATTACATAAAGAAGGTTGTTGTGTATTAACCATATCACAATATTTATTGAACAATGATGGCTGGATTATGTCTCCTCCATTATTATCAACATTATACATCTTGGAATGGAGAGAAAATATCCGTTGGGGGAAGAAAAATGACTCTCTTCTCTTGGACCTCTCAAATTGATTAGATAGTGAATTTTCCTACTCATTGTTAAATTGTAGGTGTTCAGACATCCTTGAATGTATGTTTAGTCGAAGCCTACGTTCACAATTGTCTGAATGAGTATTTGCAATAGAGACTAAATTACCTTGCATATTTTCCACGTGTCCTTTTAGAGAATATGTACGTTTCAAAAAAGGATGGAAATCTTTTCTTAAACACTTACACTTCTCGTTAGATGTTGAAGACTGAAGTTGGTGTTTTTCCCAGTTTGACTCACGTTGCTCATTGCTTTTGGCAGTATTGTTAGCATTATGTGTAACTGTCTCCATTTCTTTATGTCCATATAAACATCCTCTCTGTCTTTCATATACCCTTGTATATTTCCAGTCTTTCATTAAATTTAAGTTTATGAGGTGAAATATTTGATATATTCCTAGGTTTGCTTTTGGGAATACATCTTCTAACGCTGCATTCCTTGGCATCAAATCCTGGGTGTCTTGTGGAAACATAGCTGAAAGATACCAAATAACAAGTAATTTTTCCTGCTATTCTCAGTGAATATCTTTAAAGATTTAGAGAGTCTCACTGGGGGAGCTCAGTTTGGAGAGAAGGAGAGCCTCATTCTCTGTGGGAAGAAAACATGGCAACCAGCGTGTGGCAGCAGGACAGAGTGAGACCTGCACACAGGGTGCTGACCCCAGCCCTGCCCACCCAGCCTTAGAGGCATGTCCGCCAATGCAGACAAAGGCTGGGTGCTGAAATGTGGGCTTTGTAAAGCGGACCGAGGCAGAGGACTACTGCTGGCTATGAGGAAACATCCTGAAGGGATGGGCATGAGGGAGGAGCTCTGCAAACAAGATCCTTGTGGTGAAGCCTGAACCACCATAGAGCAGAGTGCCATTGGTGAGTGACGCCCAAACAAGAAGCCCATTGCATCCCATGTTCCTTGTGTTGCCCTCTGCTCGTCAAGGACTACGAAGAACTCCACCCACGTAGGAGTTTTGAGCCCCCAGCCACGGCCTCCCCCATCCAACGCCTCCACAATCAGCAGAATCCTGTGCTCTGGGGCAGCCTCAGGAGAAGACACCTGTGAGTTGGCCACACGCACAGATGGAGCTGAAAGCACACGTGAAACCCAAGGATAAAGAAGAAAAGCTGAAACCTCTCCTTGGAGCAACACAAGCCATGGTCTTACACTGATGACCGGCCTTGTAACCTCAGCCCCTACAGAGCATCTGAATCAACAACCAGGGCTCTCCAGTCATGGCAGGTATAGCTTTAACAGCTGTAGACTTTGTGGGCTCCTACACAAGGGGGCTGGGCCAGGACAGAGCCAGAGCTGCAGCGTAGCACCACAGCGGGTCCAGCTGCACACTCAATGCAATCCCAGGACCTGACTTCACTGAATCTATGCTGGTGACCTTGCGAAAGCAACATCTGAGAGACACCAGGGCCATGTGCCATCATGCCCATGGTTAAGGTGGTCTAAGAGCAGTGCCAACACTACATATCATGAGAGCCTGCAGAACGCATGAGAGGGGACACCAGAGCACACCCTGAGGTGAATATTCCTAGAGGAGCAATACTCAGTGACTTCTCTCCCAGTGGGTGTGCACCAAAACCATCTGCCTTGCACCACAGATCAGAATCACAGCGAAGACTCCTATCTGGGAGCTCTATTCCACCATGCAGGGAGCAGGCACCACCAGAGGCAGGCAGTAACAACCACAGGACAAGGGGGAAACAGCCCTGAATATCCCCAGCAGGTTCTGGTCACAGTTAACAGCAATCAAAGCACAGATCAAGAGAGGAAAAGGGTACAAACCTCTGGACCAACCTCACTCACCAAGGTGCAGATACCAAAAGGAAGATTAACTAAGTTTCTGCACCCATCAAAACAGAGACCACAAACAGAACGCTGGACAAAATGAGATGGCAAAGAAATAGGTTATAGGGGAAGAAACAAGATAAAAACCTCCAAGGACCACTGATTTAAGAGGTGATAGGTAATCTAATGATTCCATCTTGCTTTTAGTCATCTTAAGTGGAGAGACCAAGCACTTTCAGAAATCCTAGGTGCCTAGTAATTCTTTAATGCACTTCTTGCCACACGTTTCTGAGAATGTTCTATTCGGTCTTTTGATCTAAAAATCATAAATGATAGTGACAGAGAACTAGTCAGAAACTGAGGACACATAAGACAGTGTCCGAGGAAGCTGAATACAAATAAGACAAACTTAATATAGTACTAGTTTTCAGAAATTAAATAAGAAGAGAGACTTTAAAACTATGATTGAAAGAGGGAACTCTACTCATTGCTCTGTGGAGACCTAAATGGGAAGGAAATCAATAGGATGGTAAAGACTAGAGATCTCTTTAAGAAAATTAGAGGTACTGGGAATATTTCATGCAAAGATGAGAACGATAAAGGACAGATACGGGATGGACCTAAAAGAAGAAGAAGATATTAAGAGAAGTAGGCAAGAATACATGGAATAAGTATACAAAAAAATCTTAATGACCGAGATAACCACGATGGTGGTATTACTCACCTAGTAACAGACATCCCGGCATCCAAAGTCAAGTCAGCCTTAGAAGGCATGAACACCAACAAAGCTGATGGAACTCCAGCTGAGCTATTTCAAGCCCTAAAAGATGATAATGCTAAAGTTCTGCACTCAATAAGCCAGCAAATTTTGGAGACTCAGCAGTGGCCTCAGGACGGGAAAAAGGCAGTTTTCATTCCAATCACAAAGAAAGGCAATGCCAAAGAACGCTCAAACTACTACACAATTTCCCTCATTTCAAACAATAGCAAAGGCTCAAAATTCTCCAAGTGAGGCTTTAACAGCACGTGAACGGAGAGCTTCCAGATGTTCAAGCTGGATTTAGAAATGGCAGAGGAATCAGAGATCAAATTGCCAACATCCCTTGGATCATATAAAAAGCAAGAGAGTTCTGGAAAAACAAATACATCTGCTTTATTGACTACCCCACAGCCTTTGATTGTGTGGATCACAAGAAACTGTGGAAAATTCTTATAGAGATGGGAACACCAGACTGCCTTACCTGTCTGCTGAGAAATCTGTATGCATGTCAAGAAGCAACAGTGAGAACTGGACATGTGACAACGGACTGATTCCAAATTAGGGAAGGAGCACATCATTTGTCACCCTGGTTATTTAACTTATATGCACAGTACTTCATGCGACATACCGGGTTGGATGAAGCACAAATTGGAATCAAGATTTCAGGGAGAAATATCCATAATCTCAGATACACAGATGACACCACCACCACCTTACAGCAGAAAGCAAAGAGGAACTGAGGAGTCTCTTGATGGAACTGAAAGAAGAGGCTGAAAAAGCTGGCTTCAAACTCAACCTTCAAAAACAAACATCATGGCACCGGTCAGATCGTTTCATGGCAAACAGTGGGAGAAACAGTGGAAGCAGTGAGAGACTTTAAGTTTTGGGATTTGAAAATCATTGGAGATGGTGACTACAGCCATGAAAGTAAAAGATGCTTGCTCCTTGGAAGAAAAGCTATGACCAACTTAGGCAGCATATTAAAAAGCAGAAACATTACTTTGCTGACAAAGGTCCATCTAGTCAAAGCTATGGTTTTTCCAGTAGTCATGTATGGATGTGAGAGTTGGACCATGAAAAAGCTGAGTGCTGAAGAATTGATGCTTTTGAGCTGTGGTGTTGAAGAAGACTCTTGAGAGTCCCTTGGACTGCAAGAATATCACACCACTCCATCCTAAAGGATATCAGTCCTCAATATTCATTGGAAGGACATGGTGAAGCTGAAGTTGCGATACTTTGGCCACCTGATGTGAAGAACTAATGCACTGAGAAAGACTCTTATGCCAGGAAAGATTGAAGATGAGAGGAGAAGGGGACGACAGAGGGTGAGATGGTTGCATGGCATCATTGACTACATGGACATGAGTTTGAGCAGGCTCTGGGAGTTGGTGATGGACAGGGAAGCCTGGCCTGCTGCAGACCATGAATTGCAGACTCAGACTTGACTGAGTGACTGTACAGAACTGACTGATATGTATAATTGATGCTCTTTGCTGTATAGGAGTACAAAATTGGAAAACAGCTATATTCCAATTAGAACTTTTAATAAAGATTTCTTTATATAATCTAAAAATTGTCATAGTTTGAATCAACCATTAATAATGTAGTGGAAAATGCGCTAAGATTTTATGTCAATGTATTTTAAAATTCCATGAGGTAATAGAATATAATAAGTATTTTAATATGTTAGAATTGGGGCAAATACACTAAAGATGTTTAGTATGAGATCATATAAGGAAAAGAGAAACTTTCAAGTCAATCTGAGATGTGCATTGTTTCATTTTCACCAGGTTTTGCTTTCTGCAGTGAAAAATTACTTGAATTTGAAATTTATTTAGAAGGTCCTATGTGTCGCTCCCAGTGGATAGGAAATTATGAATCAGAGAACAAAAACCCGTCCCCAGTATTCCTAGAAGTTTGGCAGTTTGTCTACGACTTCACTCACACGTTTCTGTCTAGAGGTAGAAGGAAACTTTAAAAGGACTGTCATACGGTTACTCAGAAATGAGCAGAGTTTTCCTAGGGCCCCCAGAAATGGAAGAGCAACGAATGAATGCAGTTTGTCACAAGCCAAGAGGAGACTTTTAGGTCACACTGTGATGGAGAAAAGTAATCACAAGATAAATTTATGAATGCTTTTAGAGAGAGAATGGGGCAGGTGATACATTTCTATCACAGTAGCAGACTCAAACCCAGGTTTTTGAAAACCATTTCTATTGAAGAAAATCTTCCAAAACCATGTGGCAAAAGATTAGTTCCTCCCTGCTCCTCGGACCTCTCATCTGAGTCATCATCTCCATCCATTCATACCCACGTGGGTAAATGGCTGTTGTCTCCATTCTCCTCATATTCCAGAGATCCTTCAATTGCTCCAGAAAGAAGACCAGGTCCAGCGTAGACACAAGCCCTATTTATCAGAGAAAGAAATATTTGTGTTGTTAGAGATTCATCAGTGTCGAATCCAATATGTATTCAGGTGAGACAAGAATGCATTTTGTTCTAGAAAACGATTTCCTGAAATACTTTATTCAAAGCAGCTATACAATACTAACACACACCTAACATCAGATCCTGAGATTATGGTCAGGTAGTACTAAGGTAAAAGTAAGTAGTGTCAATGTGAAATTAAGAGAGGGTGCAACTATTTAATACCACAGAACTTACACAATTACCACGAACCTAGAAGGAAGGACGTAGAATACATCAAGGAAGAAAAACGTCACCAGCATAACGAATCATCATGAAGCCTTTCTTTCTAAACTGACAAATACCCATTTTCCCCTAGAAAGCAGAGATCTGAAACAACTGTGGGAAGCAGAAAATTTCAGAAGACATTCTTGATATGACGGAACTAAAACCCAGTGGGTAGATAAGGGATTCTGGAAGGCAGTTATCCTCACCCAAGGAGGCCAGGTTCCCGTACTTCTCTAACATCACGTCCCTGTACAATTCCCGCTGACCGAGGTCCAGGCATTCCCACTCCTCTTGAGTCAAGTCTATGGCCACATCCTGGAACGTCAGCCGTCCCTGAAATACAAAGTACAGATGCCATGTGGCCGTGGGAAGACTTCACAATGTGACCCAAGATGAAAACGGCAAGTTCAGAGAACTGGTCGTGATTTAGTGGCTTGGCTGGTATTACAAAATATACTTTTTACACAGTACTCCTTTCTATCCAATTTCTAATGTGGAGAAAAAAGGATGAGTTATGATCTACAAGCCATTAGGGAGACTAGTCTCATCTGAAAGAGCAATTATAAAATAATCAGGGCAACATTAACATATTTATTCTCAGTGTTCTACTCGTGTGAGATAAGACAAATTGTTTATCAAAGGAACAGGAATTTTTTTTTTTCAAGTGTATTCTGAGCCAAGAGTTCTGATGTGGGGCCAAAGTGCCACATTTTTAGAAAGGTTATTTGAGTTAGTAATGTTGAAAATTCTGCTCGATGAATGACGATTTTTGAGCCACAATGAAATAGAACAGTAAGGTAATAATTCATACATAAGTTGGAACTCTAATTGTTTTACAGATTTTAACAGGTCTAATAGGATAGTAACCTTTCTTGTGGTCTCGTCTCCTGTTGGAAAAGAATTTCCGGACATGAGACAAAATGAGAGGGACATAAAGATTATTAGAATGGGGGACGTTGTTAGAACAGTTGGCCAGCTCAAGGGAGAATGGATGTTGAACAGGGGTCCTTAGTCCACTTTCATAGGCAGGATACAAGGAGTGGGACAGGGGTCTTGCAGATCATTTGCTGACTGGATGAGGCACCTATACTGGGTGGGGGAAGAGTAAGAAAAATACTTTCTCCTTATGGGGTAGGAGGGGAGACCATTTATACTGCTGAGGAGGACCTGAAATCCATCAACAGTTACAACATCGGGGAGGGAAAGATGCTAATGGGTCTTGTTTTTCCATTCCTACATTCCAAGACCCTCCTTGGTTTTATCTAGTCTTTTGTCCCTGGGTCACCACATACCTCCCTGTCTTTATTTTTAGGGCCAATTCCTTGGCCCTTGTTGATAGCCTGCTCATGTCCAACTATCTACCCATTTCCCTTCTCACACATTTGGGAATCCAGTTTCAGGGAAAATGGAGCAATGACTGCTCTGGCTTCTTCAGGCTGAGCAGGGGCGCCATGGGGCTCTGGGTTCCCTTTGCCTACTCTGTCAGGGAGCATTTATAGAGAGAGATGAGAGTCCATTGAATGATAAGGTGAATTGCTTCAGCATTGTTTAGGTGTTGGTCAGGGAATATTCTTGCACGACCACTTGGAAATTTGTGGTATTTTAGAAGAAACAAACTTTACAAGAAAGTTAAAGGCACATGGCCCAAAGATTAGGGGCTAGCCAGGAAAACCAGAACCGGACATCGGTTCGTGATGTTAGTGTTTCTCTAGGTACAAGAAGCAGCAAGAATTTGGGCTCATAAAATCTTTACATGAAAACATCTGACCTTTGGAGGCAGTTCTAGGTTTTTCCCAGAGCACAGGGTTCCTTGTTTCTGATCTCTACTCTGAACTCCTTTCAGGGGGTGTAGAAAGTCAGGAGCTTGCAGTGGTCATGATGTCATCTTTGTAGAGACAGCTGGCAGAGTCCAGTCAGCAGGGTCTCTTCATAGCCACATATTTAACCATGTACGGCACTGGCAAGACTCATTCCCAGGTCTAGGGAAAGTTCCATTAGGCCACTGAATGTGCTGCTTCTAGAGCAGGCCTTGTGAGTAGCAAAAGTCTCTGGACCATACCTGTCTTACAGCTTCTAGGTCCCGGAAAATATTCCCTCTTGTTGCTTCTTCCCATATCTAGAGTTACATGATTACAATCATTGATAGCATATGGAGCTACATATCAACATTTTATCACAGGCTCAGTCACACATTTAGTAACCTAAGAAACAATCTTCTGAAGCAAGTGACATAGGAAATAATATAGCTATGCTATGCTATGCTAAGTCACTTCAGTCGTGTCCGACTCTGTGTGACCCCATAGACGGCAACCCACCAGGCTCCCCCGTCCCTGGGATTCTCCAGGAAAGAACACTGGAGTGGGTTGCCATTTCCTTCTCCAATGCATGAAAGTGAAAACTGAAAGTGAATTCGCTCAGTCGTGTCCGACTCTTAGCGACCCCAAGGACTGCAGCCTACTAGGCTCCTCCGTCCACGGGATTAGCTAGCAGTTATTAGTCAGGTTGTAAGTAAAAATGATAAGTCAAGCACTTTCATTAAGTAGAGCTCAGGATACCACAGGTCATCTGACTTCATTTGTTAAATGGCTATAGCCAGGTGTTAATCTCCTGGTTGTATATCATGGAGCATCTAATCTTTATCTGAAGATTGCTTCCTGACATTACCTTTAGAAACAAACTTAGAGTGTCCTTTTTAATAACTTCATTAAATCTTTTAGAAAGATAACATAAGAATGAACTATCTCAGAAGTGAGGCTTAGTAAACACTACACTTTAATTAACAAAACTAGAAACTTAGTTTAACAATGAACAAAACTTAATATACAGTGAAACAATTTTTTCATTTTGAGGGCATTAAGCCTGTAGCCCGGGAAGGCTTTAACCCATCATATAGAAATGAGGTTTGTCAGGGAGCTGGGAAAAGCCAGGCAGCCATGTTGGATTTCCCATAGCCCTGAGTCTTTGATTTACAGCTACTGGTCACCCATTTTTAATTCCCCGATTTAGGAGCAGACTATGGCCATGTTTTAAGGATATCAGGATGGCAAAAGTCTAACCATGAGGGGTTATTTTTGTAGAAGAAGAATGAGCTTTGTCTACATGTACCATAATCTTCAGATCAGATCAGATCAGATCAGTCGCTCAGTCGTGTCCGACTCTTTGCGACCCCATGAATCACAGCACGCCAGGCCTCCCTGTGCATCACCAACTCCCGGAGTTCACTCAGACTCACGTCCATCGAGTCAGTGATGCCATCCAGCCATCTCATCCTCTGTCGTCCCTTTCTCCTCCTGCCCCCAATCCCTCCCAGCATCAGAGTCTTTTCCAATGAGTCAACTCTTCGCATGAGGTGGCCAAAGTACTGCAGTTTCAGCTGTAGCATCATTCCTTCCAAAGAAATCCCAGGGCTGATCTCCTTCAGAAAAGACTGGTTGGATCCCCTTGCAGTCCAAGGGACTCTCAAGAGTCTTCTCCAGAACCACAGTTCAAAAGCATCAATTCTTCAGCACTCAGCCTTCTTCACAGTCCAACTCGCACATCCATACATGACCACAGGACCATAATCTTAAGTAAAGCTTATTTACTTTACCAATGTAACAAAAGGTTTTTAAAATGAATATAAATCACTTAAAGGCAAAGAAACTCATAAGCTCATATTGAAAGCTGCATTCTAAGAAAACTTTGTTCTATTAACATAGAGATTAGACTAAATTCCAGTCTGGTACCAGCTTCAGTTCAGTTCAGTCGCTCAGTCGTGTCTGACTGTTTGTGACCCCATGAATTGCAGCACGCCAGGCCTCCCTGTCCATCACCAACTCCCGGAGTTTACTCAAACTCATGTCCATCGAGTCAGTGATGCCATCATGCCATCTAACCTATGTCGTCCCTTTCTCCTCCTGCCCCCAATCCTTCCCAGCATCAGAGTCTTTCCCAATGAGTCAACTCTTCGCATGAGGTGCCCAAAGTATTGGAGTGTCAGCTTTAGCATCAGTCCTTCCAAGGAACACCCAGGACTGATCTCCTTTAGAATGGACTGGTTGGTATCTCTAATTTTCTTGAAGAGATCTTTAGTCTTTCTCATTCTATTGTTTTCCTCTATTTCTTTGCATTGATTACTGAGGAAGGCTTTCTTATCTCTCCAGGCTATTCTTTGGAACTCTGCATTCAAATGGGCACATCTTTCCTTTTCTCCTTTGCTTTTGGCTTCTTTTCTTTTCATAGCTACTTGTAAGGCCTCCTCAGACAGCCATTTGTCTTTTGCATCAGATAGCAAACAAAATTTGTTTGTCGGGTAATCTCAGAAAAATCCTTTCCATAAATCTTGAAATAGCAGTATTCTTACAAAGGCATCAGAGTGAAACCATAGAAGTCATGTTTAAATCTGATTGAACTGCAATTGACAATGTAGCCTGGTCACTGCTGTGACTTGTAACACTGTAACAGGGTAAGTACAATTATAGTTGACCACATTTTACTAGGGCGTATCAGATCTATATATGACTTCCACATCATTCTAGGATATCTATATTAGTAACATCAACCATATAGCACAATCTGAGAAGATTTATCACCCCTTCAACCATACTTCCCATGTAATTTAACATGTCCAATGAACCCAGGTAGTTTAATAGCTCCCTGGGATGTCTCACGGGCCCTCTGAAGCATTCCAAAGTCAGCTAGAAGTCAAGTCATTTAGGAAGTTTTGTGGACAAATATCAAAGGGGGTTATAACACTCAGTCAGATAAAATCATATAGATCACTGGGAAACAATATATTCACTTAGCCCAAAACAAAGAAGATTTCAAAGGTAAACCTAGAACAGATCACTTCAGAGATAAAGAAACTTAAAATCCATTATCAAAGGCAGCTCAACATCACAAGAAAACATGTATTTATGCACAAAACTCTTCCCTTGGCGTTCACTTTCCATAAAACCTTATCACTTTCTGTACCCATTACTTTGTTCTCCCATGATGAAAGAGCCACCTCAAAGTCAGACCTACTTCCTTTTCTCTTCATAAAATGTAATTTCTTTCCTCATACCTTCTTTACTGAAAATACACATGCTACTTTCCTTAAGCAGCCTAGAACTTAAGCATTCTGTGGATTGGTGAACATAAATACCAGTGATAATTTCTAAAAAAAATATTCTAGAGAAATCTCAGGATGGCATCAAGCATTAGTCATGAACAGTCCAACATCTCTACTTTCTCTGTAAGAGGAAGTTAGTCCTCAGTAATGAATGTTTCAGAATCTTATTTTACTTGGAAATGACCTAGCTATTCCATAAACTTCCATCACTTAGTTTGGCACAGCCCTAGAAAGTCAGGTTACCGAAATCTAGAGAATGTTTTAGAGAGATATTTCTAAAGTATAATTATTCTTAAAAGAGTTTCTCTGAAAGATCATATCTCTTTTACATTTTCTTTGAAGTTTTGTTTTCCCTTTCCTAGAGGTACTTTCCTGGTTGAGAAACTTGGAACAGATATAAAAATATAACAATATGTAAGTAATAATAAACCTAGGCACAATGAAAATACTGTGCTTAATGACTCTTAGACATATCTACATTAGATTAGCAAACAAACATTAATGCTAGATATTTAATATTTCCCAGTTCACGTGAATCTGAAATTCATTTAGGTAAATTTCTCTTGGAGTTAGAATTGTCTGATTTGTAAGCACTTACCTTCCTTTGAGTGAAGTGAGTGAAGTCGCTCAGTCATGTCCGACTCTTTGCGACCCCGTGAACTGTAGCCCACCAGGCTCCTCCGTCCATGGGATTCTCCAGGCAAGAATACTGGAGTGGGTTGCCATTTCTTCTCCAGGGGATGTTCCCGACCCAGGGATCGAACCCAAGTCGCCCGCATTGCGGGCAGATGCTTTAACCTCTGAGCCACCAGGGAAGCCCTTTAGGCCAATTAAATTAGAACTCATTTAGAACTAAGCAATATTATTTAAAAAAAAAAATGCACACTGAGACATACCTAAATCCAGACAGACAGAGATTTCATAGTTTCCTGCTTAAGATTTAAAACATCTCTTTGACCCTTTTTTGTTTGCTTGTTTCTTTGGCTTGAAGTTCTGATTTGCCCAAGGCTGAGTCAGGTCTCAGGCAAAGTGGGCAGTGACATTCAAGGACATGGAAAAGGTTAATTACAAGCTTTTCCCTAGGCAGGCCTTTAAACAAGCTGCTGCTGCTGCTGCTAAGTCGCTTCCGTCGTGTCCAACTCGGTGCGACCCCATAGATGGTAGCCCACCGGGCTCCCCCAACCCTGGGAATCTCCAGGCAAGAATACTGGAGTGGGTTGCCATTTCCTTCTCCAACCTAGTTGTTAACAAGCTAGTTGTTTTAAAAATGCATATGCAAAAGGAACCGGTTTTGCAGTTTCCAAGGGAAAGAAACTTTCATTTTAACCAGTTTTCTCCAGAGTCTAAACAATATCAGGGCCATCCTCTGTCAAAACGTTATCTTCCCTTTCTGTAGTGTTAGTTTTATAGCTAAAATATAGACCAAATAATGCTCAAATTGACTCTGATATCAGGGGCATTTCAGCTGATAAAAATTTTGGACCATCCCTGTGGTGGGAAGTGAGGTCTTTGTCCCATCAGAAGAATCTGAAGGGTTAAGGGAATTTGCAGGGCTGGGGGAAGCTTGATCCTTGGCAGCCCTGAGAAACAGGAGTACTCAGGAGGGAATTCTTTAAGACGTTCAGGAGTGGGGGAAGCTTGGTTCCCTCTCCACCTGAGAGATAAGCTTCCTTAGAAAGGGATTCTTTAGAATATTAGGACCGTTTTTGATCCTTCAGGCTTTTGAGTATAGAAGAAAGACCTGGGCAAAAGGGAACCTCAGAATCCTTTCCTAGAGATCATGTGGATATAAAAGTTCGCATACAGTTCATCTAGGAAATCTGATGGAGAGAGCAGAGAGGGACAGGAGACAGGGAGGTAACAGAACGTAAGGAAATTCTGAGTCCTTTTCCTTCTTTTGGAAAAACCTAGTGTGCCATTCAGAGGCCATTTTTGGGGGGTCCCCCGTTTGTATTGGAGCCAGGCCTTTCGGAGGGTCAAAAGTATCCAGTTTCTGAGAATGTAGCCAAGGGTTGAGTATGAGAGAGCCTCCTGGGATGTAACAGAACCCACTCATAGCCTATCCACAATAGAATGGGAGTACTGAGAGTCACTGGCTGACAGAAAGGCGTCCGTTTTCCCCCAGTGGTCTCTCCGTGCGACTGAGGGCACAGAATGGCCGAGTGGCCTAACAGTCACATCCAACAGTGAGAGGAGACCTCTGAGAACCATGCAGCTAAGCCACCAGGTGACACGGGCAGAGAAAGACAGAGATTCCTGGGAGCAACCAGGTGACTCACCATTTGGTGATTCCCTCAAACGTGGAAGGCACTCTTGGGATGGTTCAAAGGCAACACCCAGGCTTCTGTAAATCAATCCAAACCAAAATGGAAAGAAGAGAAAGTGACAGGGAAGAAGGCTGAGGAATCCGCCGTACAATATATCCGGGAGGCGGTGGCCTGGGAACAATGGTCTCTGTTTTGCTTCAACCTTTATGAGCCCAACATGGTGGACGGAAGTTGTCTTGCTGCGGGTGGATGCCTTTGTGGCCTGATCCATTCTGTGTGCCCCCATCCTCACATGGGAGTCTTTCTGTGGCAGGAGCCCTAATGGCTTTTACGCATCTGATCGGTGCCCACAGAATATTGGTTGGCATAGTCCTCACTTGCAAAAAAGACAAAGGAGAGACCCTCACCCATTCAAGAGGCAGCTACTTTGGGCGCAGTGAGCAGTGGGGCTTTTGGAACACACCAGAGGGTAACCCTCACCAGCGTAACTCAGTTGCCACCAAGCAGTTGCCCGTTGGAAGAGGGTCCCTGTGAGAAAGGAGAAGTGAGGAGGGGAGACAAGAGACTCCAAGTCCCTGAACAAGGCACCAAAAATATCATGGTCTGGGTGCTGGTTGGAAAAGAATTTCCAGACATGAGACAATACAGGGCTGGTTTTTCAGTTTCTGCATTCTAAGACCCTCCTTGGTTTTATCTGCTCTTCACACGTTGGGTAACCACAACCTTGGCAGAAAGAAGCATTTTATCTATTTAGTATATACTCTATATCTTTCTGATTGTTTTTATCAGAGTCTTGAAAGTGCAAGAGAAATAACTAAAAATCAGTAATGTTGCTCTTGTACTTTTTGGCACATATTTTAACAAATAGCCATTAAATAGCAGAGCTTAAACGTTACTTCAGTTTATGTACTTTAGACTTTAATAAAACAGACAGATTCACAGAGACAACTCTAAGAAAAGTTGATAGAAGTTTCTGTAACTGTAAACAATACTAAAGACAAGAAAAGTTTTAGTCACTCAGTCATGTCCCATTCTTAGTGACCCCATGGACTCTAACTTGCCAGATTCCACTGTCCAAGAAATTCCCAAGCAGGAATACTGGAACGGGTAGTCATTCCCTTCCCCAGAAGTTCTTCAGAAAAACAAAGCAAAAAGAAAAGAAGAAGAAAAAATTGATCAAGTCATGTTAATATTTTCATACACACAGTTCAGTTCCGTTCCTCATTCGTATTCCATTCTTTGGGACCCCATGGCCCACAGCACGCCAGGCCTACTGGTCCATCACCAACTCCCGGAGCCCACTCAAACTCATCTCCACGGAGTACAGACATACACTCAAATGGGGCTATATGCTCATTAGGGGGAAGAGAGAGACATTTTCATGTCACTAAACTCAGGTAATTTTGAATGAATTAAAAAGTACATAATATTAGAGGATGATATTCTTTATTTGCACTGAGCTGTACTTTAAATTTTAATACAGTTGAGCATAGATTAGGACTAATAAGATTCTTGTAAACATTTTGGAAAATACAAAACTGTGATGAGACTCTGTGATGTGAGCATGGAGTGTATTGGAAAAGATCAGACCTGGGCTTGGGATGAAAACCACCACTCCCCAAACCCAGCATCTCTGCTAAACACACATGAGTGTTCATTTTCCAAAGCAGAAAGAAAGTAAGAAGACAGGAAGTTACTTCATTAATTGTGATAGTTTAGGCACATCCCTCATTTTTCTTTCCAAGACACTTGTTCAAGTCAAGTGGAAAAAAACAAATTCACAGCATGGGAATCTCACAGAAACACTTAAACCAGTGAACATGAGTCATGGGGTAAGAAGTACATGGAGGTGGTAAAAAGACTGTGTCTGTGATTTGAGCCTGGAGTATTCTGGAAACATGACACCTAGGCTTGAGTGATCAATTCGCCTACCCTGAAAACCCACTATCTATAATCAACACAATGAGTGTTCATTCTCAGAAGCAAAGAGAAACCAAGAAGATGGGGAGTTTCTCCATTAACTATGAGCATTTCCACACATTCCTTATTCCTTTTTTCCACAACCTTGTTTAAAGAGAGAGAGAAGTATGAACTTCATAGTCTCATGATGTTAGAGTGATGTCTCCAGAACCAGTGGGCATCAGATGTCATGGTGTAAATGAATCACATGAAAGATGCACAATCACTGCCTGGGCATCCTGGAATTAACAATGAAATTATAACTTGAATCTAACATTTAAAAATGTCAATTTTATGCAAATTTCATTTCACATATACTTCCCCTGTTTAGTATCCTAATAATGCATTTAAGTAGTAAGACTCAGCAATGCAAAAGACAGCATCTCCTAGTTTTCTTTTTATTTCTGAAAATTTTCTGAAAAACTCTAGACCTCTGAGTTGAGTCACTGGGCTTCCCAGCTGGCTCACTGGTAAAGAATCTGCCTACCGATGCTGGAGATGTGGCTTCAGTCTCGGGGTGGAGAGAATCCCCGGGACGAGGAAATGGGAACCCACAGCAAAATTCTTGCCTGGAAAATCCCATGACAGAAGAGAATTGGTTCTATGTATAAAGGCATTTTCAAACTCTGTTTTAAATATCTATATTGCACCCAGGTGCTAAGTCATCACTGCATTTCGCAACATCCCTAAAATCCCAACATCAAACCACATCTCACTGGGAGAATAGGAGTGACTCCCCAAGCTGATCTCTCACAAAAAAATAGTTTCAACAGTTGAAAGTCGCTGATTCACGTTGAGAATTCATCATGCTCCATAGAAAGTGAGGATGCAGACAATGGAGCAAAGGCTCTGGGACACAAGGAAATAGTCTAAAGGGCTGGTCTTCACTTTTATAATAAGAAATGGGAAAAAATAAGATGATGAGATGCCTGGGAAGAAAAACTAGGAGCAGAAAGCCAAAGGCTTGCAGATTCTCATTTGGGCATTTCAGGAGGGAAAGCAGATGCAGCCCCAGACCCAGGACAGGATATTTACCTGAGAAGTTGCCATTTCCTCCTCTTCTTCCTCCTGCTCTGTCTTCTCTGGGGATGTTACGCTGCAAACGCACTTCTGTGGTTTGAGAAAATACCGCTGAGGGCATCAAAACAGCTCTTTAACCTGCAACCAATGCTCTTACAGACAGAAGGGCCTTGAAAAGCTGAGAAGACCGACCTCTCCTGTCCTCTGTCTCAGGAGAGATTTGGGAACAATCAATTCCTACCTGGAGACCAGCCTGTGAACTTATTTCTTGATTGTTCTCTCCCCATAGAGAGCTCCTAACACTCTGCTCTCACAGATGATGTGAGCTGACTGAGTTTCCCTGTCCAATCCAGACAGACCAACCCTGTTGCCTCTCTGTGGAAGAAGCCAGGGCTCAGCTCTCACAGATGGATCAGGAGGCACTTCCTTAACCCAGGCCTCTGCTTAGAGTCCCCTGGAGCACTTCCTAGACACCGCAGTGATGCTCCCACAGGACCAACATAGAACTCTGTTGGGAGGGCATCAGTGAGGTCAATTCCTGACACTGGTCATGTGATCCTGGTGGGAAACCAGAGGGAAACCACTTGGCTAAAGATTCTTTCTGAACCATTTCAATGAATACAAATCCCTGGTGGTCAGGTCCCCACTCCAAGAAGTTATCGATCTGCAGGTCTACAGTGTGGCCGTTAATGGAGTCATCAGCAAATCCCATTTTTTCCTGATGTTTCTTCTCCCAAACCAACGTTCAGGAGTCCTGAGCTCAAAGCCTCACACTCATCACACCTAAGACCTCTCTGTAGGGGAGGATTTCGGGCAGGAATTTCTGAGAGAGGTCAAAGCTAGAATCAGGCAGAGAAAACACCAGTTCTTGCAGTTTAGCCTGTAGAAGTTATGCTGGGTGAGGTGTTCTGGGCTCCATAGGGTGAGTGTGAATTAATCCACTCAAGCCAAAACAACAAATCCGGTGAGCACTGTGAGGGTGTCATTGAAGGGGGGCTTGTAAAGTAGACCCTGGAGTTCAGCAAGACTGTTGATCTCAAGGAAGCTGGTCATCTAGACCAGGTGCTCACAGGACTGGCTTTTGTGAGTTCAAGAAACCGCAGGCTGCCTGCTGCCCAGACAGATGCTGAGGCAGCAACAGCATGGACCAGTTTATGGAAATTGTCAACAATATTCATTTTTTGATATAAGGATATGTGATTTGTGACTTTTACAGCTTACCAGACAAAGCCTAGGAAGCACTTAGGAGGCATGGTATACACTAATTCCACGCCTCTTCCAGGAAGACTTTCTAATACGTTTCTGGGTTATCACAGAAGCTGTCTTCATTTCAACGTTGTCAAGTAATAATCATGACTTGTGTGTTGATATTATAAAGATACATCAATATTGCAGTGAACTCTCATTGTGTTTTTATTACAAATCAAGGATATTACTATTGAAACTTTTGAACCAACTTCTATCTTACTTTAATACATGGAAAGATTAAATGATCACTTACATCATGGCAACTTCCAGATATTTCACATCAATGCCAAACACCTCCATTTAGATGGTCATTGTCCATTTTACATTATGGTATCCTTCATCTTCTAAAGGAGGATAGATAGAAATTGTGTTGCAACACACTATAAAAAGCTAATCTTTAATAAACCATAAAAAATCTACCTTTCCAAACACAGTAGAAAGCTTAATATGGATTGAGTGTTCTATTACATTCACGTCAAAGAATCTCAAATCATGTCATTATAAACGAGCATACAAATAGCAATCCACTCCAGTACTATTGCCTGGAAAATCCCATAGACACAGGAGCCTGGTAGGCTACAGTCTATGGGGTTGCAAAGTTGGACACGACTGAGTGACTTTACTTTCGCTTTCATACATACAGTGTTAAGAATTGTAACTTTCTAACTATCAACCTTCATCTCATGATTCATGCTAATACGTCCATTTTCTATGTGCTTTAACTATGCAGTACTCCCTACAGTCATTGTACTTCAGAGAAACTTCTGAAAACAAGATTAGTGAAATGCCTTCTATTATGCAATCTCTGATATTTATTTCCATTTAACTTTTGATTAAATACTTTTCTACATATTGGTTACATCATTTCCATTGGTTTTTTGTATAAACTCTTGTGTTTTCTGATGCATGTTTAGCGCAAACCTCTTCCATCACATGTTCCGTTACTAGAGTTTCTCTCCAGTGTGTGTTCTCTGATGTTTACTGAGATGAGCACTCTGACTAAAGGCTTTGCCACATTCGGTACATTCATAAGGTCTCTCTCCAGTATGCATTCGCCGATGCAGAGTAAGAGCTGACCTGTAACCAAAGGCTTTGCCACATTCAGTACATGTATATGGTCTCTCTCCAGTATGCACGCGCCGATGTTCAGTAAGGTTATAACGCGTAATAAAGGTCTTGCCACATTCTGTACATTTATAACGTCTATCCCCGGTATGAATTCGGTGATGTTGAGTAAGGGCTGAACTCCTAATAAAGGCTCTGCCACATTCTTTACATTTGTATGGTTTCTCCCCAGTATGGATTCGATGATGTCTAGTAAGAACTGAGCAATGATGAAAGGCTTTGTTACATTCTTTACATATATAAGGCTTCTCTCCAGTATGGATTCGCTTATGATAGGTTAGATCTGAGTAACAGATAAAGGCTTTGCTACATTCTGTACATTTATAAGGTTTCTCTCCAGTATGAATTTGCTGATGTTGAATAAGATTTGAGTTGTAAGTAAAGGCTTTGCCACATACTGTACATTTATAAGGTTTCTCTCCAGCGTGAATTCGCTGATGTCGAGTAAGAAATGAGGAGCGACGAAAGGCTTTGTTACATACTTTACATATATAAGGTTTCTCCCCAGTATGAATTCGCTGATGTTCAATAAGGTCTGAGTTGCAAATAAAGGCTTTGCTACATTCTGTACATTTATAAGGTTTCTCTCCAGCATGAATTCGCTGATGTTGAATAAGGCTTGAGTTGTAAGTAAAGGCTTTGCTACATTCTGTACATTTATAAGGTTTCTCTCCAGTATGAATTCTCCGATGTTTAATAAGAAGTGACTTGTAAGTAAAGGCTTTGCCACATTCTGTACATTTATAAGGTTTCTGTCCAGTGTGAATTCGCTGATGTTGAGTAAGAAATGAGGAGCGACGAAAGGCTTTGTTACATTCTTTACATATATAAGGTTTCTCTCCAGTATGAATTCGCTGATGTTCAATACGGTCTGAATTGTAAGTAAAGGCTTTGCTACATTCTGTACATTTATAAGGTTTCTCTCCTGTATGAGTTCGCCGATGTTGAATAAGAAGTGAGTTGTAAGTAAAGGCTTTGCTACATTCTGTACATTTATAAGGTTTCTCTCCAGTATGAATTCGCTGATGTTCAATAAGGTCTGAGTTGTAAGTAAAGGCTTTGCCACATACTGTACATTTATAAGGTTTCTCTCCAGTGTGAATTCGCTGATGTTCAGTAAGAAATGAGGAACAATGAAAGGCTTTGTTACATTCTTTACATATATAAGGTTTCTTTCCAGCATGAATTCGCTGATGTTGAGTAAGAAGTGAGTGACAGTTAAATGCTCTGCTACATTCTGTACATTTGAAAGGTTTCCTTCCTGTATGAATTCTCCTATGTCTACTAAGATTGGATGACTTACTAAACCCTTTCTCACATACCTTACACTTGTTTTCTTTCTGTGGATTCTGAACAGTGTCCTGTTGAGTAAGTTCTGAACAGTGATTAGAAACCTTACCATATTCACTACAAGTCCTGTCTCCAGTACAAGTACTCTTATCTACAGAAAAACCTGACATTTGATCAAAGGTATTTCTACATTTATTAATTTTAGAATCCTTGTTTAAAGATTCGGGTCCCTGATGTTTCTTAAGGTTTGAGTCTCCTTCAACTGTATACCTAGTTTCATTGCCTGAATATCTTCTCAGTCCGCCATAAATACTCTTGTAATTATTGGAGCTGGGGCTCTTACTTAAGGTCTGACTCATTTTATTATACCTGGAAAGTTGTTGTGTATTAACCATATCACAATATGTATTGAAGAATGATGGTTGGATTGCATCTCTTCCATTATCCTCAACATTATATATCTTGGACTGGATAGAAGATATCTGTTGGGGGAAGAACAATGACACCCTGCTCACGGATCCCTGAAATTGCTTAGATTTTGAATTTTCACACTCATTGTTAAATTGTAGGTGTTCAGACATCCTTGAATGTATGTTTAGTCGAAGCCTACGTTCACAATTGTCTGAATGAGTATTTGCAGTAGAGACTAGATTACCTTCCAGATTTTCCACGTTTTCTTTTAGAGAACATGTATGTTTCAAAAAAGGATGGACATCTTTTCTTAAACACTTACACTTCTCGGCAGATAGTGAAGATTGAAGTTGCTGTTTTTCCCAATTTGACTCAGGCTGCTCATTTCTTTTTGCAGTACTCTTAGCATTATTTGTAAGTGTCTCCATTTCTTTATGTCCATATAAACATCCTCTCTGTCTTTCATATACCCTGGTATATTCCCAATCTTTCATTAAATTTAAGTTTCTGAGGTGAAATGTTTGATATATTCCTAGGTTTGCTTTTGGGAATACATCTTCTAATGCTGGATTCTTTGGCATCAAATCCTGGGTGTCTTGTGGAGACACAGCTGAAAGATACCAAATAACAAGTAATTTTATCTGCTATTCTCAGTGAATATCTTTAAAGATTTACAGAAAATTGATGACCATAGCTAGTTTAAAAATAAAATAGAGATGGAAGGATCAAGATGCCAGAGGCTTAGGCAGATGTGGAGCTCATCTCTCTCTCCACAAATGAATGAGAAATGGAACAATTCTCACAGAGCCCAGCTGAACACTAGCAGAGGCCCTTGGAAATCTGAAAGGACAAGAAAGATTCCTGCTCTGCAGGGTAGAACAAAAGAAAGAAGGAAAAAGAAGAGGAGAGGACGTGGGTTGGGGCCTGCAACTCTGCAGGGAGATGAAAGTGAGGAGAGGTCCCCATATCCGAGGAAGCCCCTCATTGGGGGAGCTCAGTTTGGACAGAAGGAGAGCCTCATTCTCTGTGGGAAGAGAACATGGCAAACAGTGTGTGGCAGCAGGACAGAGTGAGACCTGCACACAGGGTGCTGACCCCAGCCCTGCCCACCCAGGCTTAGCGGCATGTCCAGCAATGCAGACAAGGGCTGGCTGCTGAAATGTGGGGTTTGGAGAGCAGACCCAGGCAGAGGACTGCGGTTCGCTGTGAGGATACATCCTGAGGGGACGGGAGTGAGGGAGGAGGTCTCTAAAGGGATGCTTCTGGAGGAAGCCTGAACCACCATAGAGAGAGTGTCATTGTTAAGTGATGCCCAGGGAATGAGCCCACTGCATCCCTTGTCCCTTGTGCCTGCCCCTGCTAGCCAAGGACTAGGAAGAACTCTACCCAGCCTGGGGTCTTTTGAGCCCCAGCCATGGCCTCCCCCATCGACCTCCTCCATAATCAGCAGAATCCTGAGCTCTGGGGCAGCCTCAGGAGAAGACACCTGTGAGTTGGCCACACGCACAGATGGAGCAGAAAGCACAGGTGAATGCCAGCAATAAAGAAGAAAAGCTGAAAACTCTCCTTGCAGCAACACAAGCCATGGTCTTACACCCATGACCAGCTTTGTAACCTCAGCCCCTACAGAGCATCTGAACCAACAACCAAGGGCTCTCTCATTCCTGGCAGGTATAGCTTTAGTAGCTGTAGACTTTGTGGGCTCCTACTCAAGGGGGCTGGGCGAGGACAGAGCCTGAGCTGCTCCGTAGCACCACAGTGGGTCCAGCTCCACGCTGAATGCAATCCCAGGACCTGACTTCACTGAATCTATGCTGGTGACCTTGTGAAAACAACAGCTAACAGACACCAGGGCCATGTGCCATCATGCCCATGGTTAAGGTGGGGCCAAGAGCAGTTCCAACACTACATAAGGAGAGCTTGCAGAACGCATGAGAGGGGGCACCAGAGCACACCCTGAGGTGAACATTCCTACAGGAGTAATACTTAGTGTCTTCTCTCCTAGTGGGTGTGCTCCAATCCCACCTGCCTCGCACCACAGATCAGAATCACAGCAAAGACTCAGATCTGGGGGCTGTATTCCACCACACAGGGAGCAGGCACCACCAGAGACAAGGCAGTAACAACCACAGAATAAGGGGGAAACAGCCCTGAATATCCAGGGCAGGCTCTGGTCACAGTTCACAGCAATCAGAGCACAGATCAAGAGAGGATAAGGGCACAAACCTCTGGACCAACCTCACCCACTAAGGTGCAGATACCAGAAGGAAGATTAACTAGGTGGCTGCACCCTTCAAAACAAAGACCACATACAGAACGCAGGACAATATGAGATGACAAAGAAATATGTTACAGGGCAAGAAACAACATAAAACCCCCCAAGGACCACTGAGTTAAGAGGTGATAGGCAATCTAATGATTACTTCTTGATTTCAGTCATCTTAAGTGGAGACACCGAATACTTGCACAAATCCTAGGTGTCTAGTAATTCTTAAATCCACTTCTTGCCACACATGTTTCTGAGAATGTGTTATTAGCTGTTTCAATCTAAGAATCATAAATGATAGTGACAGAGAACTAGTCAGAAACTGAGGACACATAAGACAGTGTCCAAGGAAGCTGAATACAAATAAGATAAACTTAATAAAGTACTAGTTTTAAGAAATTAAATAAGAAGAGAGACTTTAAAACTATGATTGAAAGAGGGAACTCTACTCATTGCTCTGTGGAGACCTAAATGGGAAGGAAATCAATAGGACAGTAAAGACTAGAGATCTCTTTAAGAAAATTAGAGGTACCGGGAATATTTCATGCAAAGATGACAACAATAAAGGACAGAAACAGGATGGACCTAAAAGAAGAAGATATTAAGAGAAGTTGGCAAGAATATATGGAAGAACTATACAAAAAAGCTCTTAATGACCGAGATAACCACGATGGTGTGGTCACTCACCTAGTAACAGACATCCTGGCATCCAAAGTAAAGTCGGCCTTAGAAGGCATGAGGACCAACAAACCTAGTGCAGGTGATGGAACTCCAGCTGACCTATTTCAAGTCCTAAAAGATGATAATGCTAAAGTTCTGCACTCGATAAGCCAGCAAATTTGGAAAACTCAGCAGTGGCCTCAGGACGGGAAAAGGTCAGTTTTCATTCCAATCACAAAGAAAGGCAATGCCAAAGAACACTCAAACTAGTACACAATTTCCCTCATTTCCAACAATAGCAAAGGCTCCAAATTCTCCAAGCGAGGCTGTAACAGCACGTGAACTGAGAGCTTCCAGATGTTCAAGCTGGATTTAGAAACGGCAGAGGAATGAGAGATCAAATTGCCAACATCCTTTGGATCATATAAAAAGTGAGAGAGTTCTGGAGAAACGACAACATCTGCTTTATTGACAATATCACAGCCTTTGATTGTGTGGACAACAAGAAACTGTGGAAAATTCTTAAAGAGATGGGAACACCAGACTACCTTACCTGCCTCCTGAGAAATCTGTATGCATGTCAACAGGCAGCAGGGAGAACTGGACATGTGACAACAGACTGATTCCAAATTGGGAAAGGAGTATGTCAAGGCTGTATACTGTCACCCTGCTTATTTAACTTATATGCACAGTACATAATGTGACATACTGGGAAAGATGAAGCACAAATTGGAATCATGATTTCAGGGAGAAATATCCATAATCTCAGATATAAAGATGACACCACCCTTAGGGCAGAAAGCGAAGAGGAACTGAGGAGTCTCTTGATGAAACTGAAAGAAGAGCCTGAAAAAGCTGGCTTCAAACTCAACCTTCAAAAAACAAAGATCATGGCACCGGTCAGATCATTTCATGGCAAACAGTGGGAGAAAGAGTGGAAACAGTGTGAAACTGTATTTTCTGGGGGTTCCAAAATCACTGCAGATGGTGACTACCACCATGAAAGTAAAAGACGCTTGCTCCTTGGAAGAAAAGCTATGACCGACCTAGGCAGCATATTAAAAAGCAGAAACATTACTTTGCTGACAAAGGTCCATCTAGTCAAAGTTATATTGTTTCCAGTAGTCATGTATGGATGTGAGAGTTGGACCATGAAGAAAGCTGAGTGTTGAAGAATTCATGCTTTTGAACTGTGGTATTGGAGAAGACTCTTGAGAGTGCCTTGTACTGCAAGAAGATCACACCACTCCATCCTAATGGAAATCAGTCCTCAATATTCGTTGGAAGGACATGGTGAAGCTGATGTTCTAATACTTTGGCCACCTGATGTGAAGAACTGACCCACTGAAAAAGACCCTTATGCCGGGAAAGATTGAAGATGAGAGGAGAAGGGGACGACAGAGGGTGAGATGGGAGATGGTTGCATGGCATCACTGACTCGATGGATATGAGTTTCAGCAGGCTCTGGGAGTTAAGTGATTGACAGGGAAGCCTGGCCTGCTGCATACCATGGATCGCAGACTCAGATTCAATGGAACGACGGAACTGAACTGACCGATACGTATAAATAATTATCTTTGCTGTATAGGAGAACAAAATTGGAAAACAGCTATATTCCAATTAGAACTTTTAATAAAGATTTCTTCATATAATCTAAAAATTGTCATAGTTTGAATCAACCATTAATAATGTAGTGGAAAATGTGCTAAGATTTTATGTCCATTTATTTTAAAATTCTATGAGGTAATAAAACACAATAAAGTATTTTAGCATGTTAGAATTGGGGCAAATACACAAAAGATATTTCATATGAGATCATATAAGGTAATGAGAAACTTTCAAGTCAACCTCAGATGTGCACTGTTTCATTTTCACCAGGTTTTGCTTTCTGCAGTGAAAAATTACTTGAATTTGAAATTTATTTAGAAGGTCCTATGTGTCGCTCCTAGTGGATAGGAAATTATAAATCAGAGAATAAAATCCTGTCCCTCGTATTCCAGGAAATTCGGCAGTTTTTCTACCATTTCACTCACACATTTCTGTCTAGAGGTAGAAGGAAACTTTAAAAGGACTGTCATACAGTTACTCAGAAATGGGCAGAGTTTTCCTAGGGCCCCCAAGAAATCGAAGAGCAATGAATAAATGCAGTTTGTCAAAAGCCAAGAAGAGACTTTTAGGTCACACTGTGATGGAGAAAAGTAATCACTGGAGATAAATTCATGAATGATTTAAGAGAGAGAATGCGGCAGGTGATACATTTCTATCACAGTAGCAGAACAAACCCACGTTTTCGAAAACCATTTCCATTGAAGCAAATCTCCCAACACCATCTGAGTCATCATCTCCAACCATTCATACCTACCTGGGTAAATGGCTGTTGTTTCAATTCTCCTTATATTCCTGGGATCCTTCAATAGCTCCAGAAAGGTGACCAGGTCCACCTTAGAGACAAGCCCTGGTGATCAGAGAAAGGAATATTTGTGTTGTTAGAGATTCATCAGTATCGAATCCAATATGTATTCAGGTGAGACAAGAATGCCTTTTCTTCTAGAAAACGATTTCCTGAAATACTTTATTCAAAGCCGCTATACAATACTAACACACACCTAACAATCAGGTCCTGAGATTCTGGTCAAGTAGCGCTAAGGCAAAGGTAAGTAGAGTCAATGTGAGATTAAGAGAGGGTGCAACTATTTAATACCACAGAACTTACACAATTACCAGTAACGTAGAATGAAGGATGCAGAGTACATCAAGGAAGAAAAACATCACCAGCACAATGATTCATCATGAAGCCTTTCTTTCTAAACTCAGAAATAACCTATTATCCCCTAGAGAGCACAGATCTGAAAATACTGTGGGAAGCAGAAAATTTCAGAAGACATTCTAGAAACGATGGAACAAAAATGCAGTGGGTAGATAAGGGATTCTGGAAGGCAGATATCCTCACCCAAGGAGGCCAGGTTCCTGTAGTTCTCTAACATCACGCTACTGTACAATTTCCGCTGACCGAGGTCCAGGCATTCCCACTCCTCTTGAGTGAAGTCTATGGCCACATCCTGAAACGTCAGCCGTCCCTGAAATACAAGGTACAGATGCCAATAGGCCGTGGGAAGTCTTCCTAATGTGATCCGTATACCATTCAGTCAGATAAAATCTGAGTAATAGGCAAATTTGGCCTTGGAATACGGAATGAAGCAGGGAAAAGACTAATAAGAGTTTTGCCAAGAAACTGCACTGGTCATAACAAACACCCTCTTCCAACAACACAAGAGAAGACTCTACACATGGACATCACCAGATGGTCAACATCGAAATCAGATTGATTATATTCTTTGCAGCCAAAGATGGAGCAGCTCTATACAGTCAACAAAAACAAGACCAGGAGCTGACTGTGCCTCAGACCATGAACTCCTTATTGCCAAATTCAGACTTAAATTGAAGAAAGTAGGGGAAATCACTAGACCATTCAGGTATGACCTAAATCAAATCCCTTATGATTATACAGTGGAAGTGAGAAATAGATTTAAGGGACTAGATCTGATAGATAAGAGTGTCTGATGAACTATGGAATGAGGTTCGTGACATTGTACAGGAGACAGGGATGAAGACCATCCCCATGGAAAAGAAATGCAAAAAAGCACAATGGCTGTCTGGGAGGGCTTACAAATAGCTGTGAAAAGAAGAGAAGCGAAAAGCAAAGGAGAAAAGGAAAGATATAAGCATCTGAATGCAGAGTTCCAAAGAATAGCAAGAAGAGATAAGAAAGCCTTCCTCAGTGATCAATACAAAGAAATAGAGGAAACCAACAGAAGGGCAAAGACTAGAGATCCCTTCAAGAAAATTAGAGATACCAAGGGAACATTTCATGCAAAGATGGGCTCGATAAAGGACAGAAATGGTATGGACCTAACAGAAGCAGAAGATATTAAGAAGAGGTGGCAAGAATACACAGAAGAACTGTACAGAAAAGATGTTCACGACCCAGATAATCACAATGGTGTGATCACTGATCTGGAGCCAGACATCCTGGAATGTGAAGTCAAGTGGGCTTTAGAAAGCATCACTATGAACAAAGCTAGTGGAGGTGATGGAATTCCAGCTATTTCAAATCCTGAAAGATGATGCTGTGAAAGTGCTGCACTCAATATGCCAGCACATTTGGAAAACTCCGCAGTGGCCACAGGACTGGAAAAGGTCAGTTTTCATTCCAATCCCAAAGAAAGGCAATGCCAAAGAATGCTCAAACTACTGCACAATTGCACTCATCTCACATACTAGTAAGTAATGCTCAAAATTCTCCAAGCTAGGCTTCAGCAATACGTGAGGCGTGAACTTCCTGATGTTCAAGCTGCTTTTAGAAATCACAGAGGAACCAGAGATCAAATTGCCAACATCCGCTGGATCACGGAAAACGAGAGAGTTCCAGAAAAACATCTATCTCTGCATTATTGACTACGCCAAAGCCTTTGACTGTGTGGATCACAATAGACTGTGGAAAATTCTTCAAGAGATGGGCCTACCAGACCACCTGACCTGCCTCTTGAGAAATCTGTATGCAGGTCAGGAAGCAACAGTTAGAACTGGACAGGGAACAACAGACTGGTTCCAAATAGGAAAAGGAGTTCATCAAGGCTGTATATTGTCACCCTGTTTATTTAACTTATATGCAGAGTACATCATGAGAAACACCGGACTGGAAGAAGCACAAGCTGGAATCAAGACTGCCGGGAGAAATATTAATCACCTCAGATATGCAGATGACACCACCCTTATGGCAGAAAGTGAAGAGGAACTCAAAAGCCTCTTGATGAACGTGAAAGTGGAGAGTGACAAAGTTGGCTTAAAGATCAACATTCAAAAAACGAAGATCATGGCATCTGATCCCATCACTTCATGGGAAATAGATGGGGAAACAGTGGAAACAGTAGCAGACTTTATTTTTGGGGCTCCAAAATCACTGCAGATGGTGAATGCAGCCAGGAAATTAAAAGACACTTACTCCTTGAAAGGAAAGTTATGACCAACATAGACTGCATATTCAAAAGCAGAGACATTACTTTGCCAACAAAGGTCCATCTAGTCAAGCCTTGGTTTTTCCTATAGTCTTGTATCAATGTGAGAGTTGGACCGTGAAGAAGGCTGAACGCTGAAGAATTGATCTTTTGAACTGTGATATTGGAGAAGACTCTTGAGAGTCCCTTGAACTGCAAGAGGTTCCAACCAGTCCATTCTGAAGATCAGCCCTGGGATTTCTTTGGAAGGAATGATGGTAAAGCTGGAACTCCAGTACTTTGGCCACCTCATGCGAAGAGTTGACTCATTGGAAAAGTCTCTGATGCTGGGAGGGATTGGGGGCAGGAGGAGAAGGGGACGACAGAGGATGAGATGGCTGCATGGCATCACTGACTCGATGGATGTGAGTCTGAGTGAACTCCGAGAGTTGGTGATGGACAGGGAGGCCTGGCGTGCTGTGATTCATGGGGTTGAAAAGAGTCGGACACGACTGAGCGACTGAACTGCACTGAACTGAGACTCTTTGGCTGGCAATACTCTGTCTTCTGTCATTCTGATGTGCCAGGAGGGCAATGGGTCCCTTGCGGTCATGATTATCATTAAGTGTAAACAAACCCGTTCAGAAGTTAAGAAGCTTATCAAGTCCAAAGAAACAGCATTTCAGGAAAGAGACAGAACAAACAAACAAAAGGACTATGCCTCTTACCTCGGAATGAGTCATTTCTGACTCCTTGCTTTCCTCTTCCTCTGGGCTTCCTTCTCACGTAAGATCAGTCTTGGGAAGTGACCCCTGAATGTTGAAAATAGACTGTTTAATACTTAGAAAAACACATCGAGCTCCCTGTAACACAGCCCCACACAGAGGGAGGATCTCAACAGGTACAAAATACAATCCTCTACGGCCACTGACACAGCAGGGATTCTGGAACACAGAATCAAACGAGGTGTTTTTCGTTTTCTTCTTTTCTTCAGAACTCGCGGCCCTTCCTGTGAAAACCACACGTTCTAGGCTGACCCTCCCCTTCAAACCTTAGGCGAGACCCTGACCAAACTCCTTACAGAATAGAGCCTCCTTCACCTCTTCGTGGATCAGGGACTTAGGGGTTGGGCAATGCAGGACTTTAAGCAGCGGTCTCTACAAGTTAGAAGGTAGAACTGCCAGAGAAGGACGTGGAGTCTAGAACGATATTAACAGGAAGCGGACGTGGACCCCAAGGTCCCGGCAGCTAAGATAAAGGACTTCAGAACTTCTGACGGCGATGCGAGGACACACACTGGGAACGGGAAAATGGGAACGGTGGTTTCAACGTTCACAGAGACCCCCGAAAGCCACGTGTGAAGGACAACAGGCTGTGGGACTAGGAATCGGGTTTTAAACAAACAAAACTCACCAGAACACTCGGTCGCTCATTTAAACTCAATTCCGGGTCTGCAGGATACTGCGCACGCGCGGGAGGAAGATCCGGTACAGAGGAAGGTGAGTGCGCTTCGCTGCAGCCAAAGATAGGCGAGGAAAGGGGAGAGGGTGGGACGAGGCCGGAAGCGCAGGTACTTACGGGCGGGGCCCGTGGGGACGGAGACTTGCCACCCCTCACCCCCGCCCCTGTCAGTTTTGGGTCTGTTGGTCCTTCTGTCCAGCTGTGCTTCCTTTCTCTGCCTTTTGATGCCTTTAAATCTCTTTGATTTCCTCTGGAGCAAAGCTGCTTCCTGCCTGTTCTAAGTTAGTGTTTCAAACAACTTAAGGCAAAAGAGAAGAATTTTGAGAGCTGCCTCTATGGAAAGCGGAGATGTTTTCAGCAAGTCGAAAAACGGGGAAATTTCAAAAGCCCTTTGTGTGAGTGTGTGAAGATGGGTGTCTCCTCAGTGATGAAAAGCAGAATGTAATCGCTCAGATAATCCATTGAGAGGAAGCCTCAGGAATTGTAACCAGAGACCTGCTTACATCAGGGAAGCTGGCTTTTCTCTTAGGAAGTGATTCCAGAAAGAAAGAGGGAGATAGGAATCCACATTGTCGTTTATAACGTAACCACAGAAATGACATACCGTTACTCCTGTCAGAATCTGTTGATACACAGATTGCCTCTGTTAATTGTTGCTGCTGCTGCTGAAGCAACCAATTGCCTTGCTTCTTCCAGGAGTGAAGAAGTTTCGAAGAAGCAGGACTTTTTGTGCTAAAACTGGGCACGAAATTAGGCAAATGGGACGCTTGGATCACATCGACTGCTCTGCACTTAGCTTCACAAACACCCTCTCCTACTGTTGGCTTTCTTTCCTAACCTCCCCCTCTTCACCCAGTCCTTGAAAGGATAATCTGGAGAAGCGCTAACGCAAGACATGAAAACTAGTAAGAGGCCCACAGACCATTGTATCCCAGGAGAGTACACCTTTCTCTTTAAATGTGAGATTAGCAACTTCCCTAGTAGTCCAGTGGTTAAGATGCTGTGCTTCCACTGCAGGTTATTATTGGGTTCAATCCGTGCTCGGGGAGTTAAGATCTCAGAGTTGAAGGTTTAATCATTTCTTACACAGAAAGAGCATTAATCATTACAATATAAAGGAAAATGTATGTCAAGGTAATAAATTACTTATTAAAGAAAATGTGTTTAGGATCATCCCCAGCAGCCCAGTGGTTAAGACCCCACCTTCCGATGCAGCATTGCGGTTCCTTCCCTAGCCAGGGAGCTAAGATCCCACATGTTTGGAGGTGTGAACAAAAAAGAAAATATGTTTCTTAAGTATCTGTGAGTGGGGACAAATTCTAAGTAGAGGATATTGATACTGATTGTCATGATAAATGTATCAGTAGGTCAATTCTGACGGTTCCCTGCTGGAACCTCTGGTTCTGAATATGACTTTGGTCACTAAGAACTAGGAGAATATTCTCTAGGGAGGTGGCACTAAGGTGTACCTGCTATTGCAGACTACAGTGGAAATTATGCGGGAATTTCTATCAGACATTGAATCCTAAATATAAACAGGGGGTATTTGCCTCAAGATACTTTTTGAGAAGTTCTATGACATTTTAGACAATGAGGTATAAACATTTCACCTTTGTAACATGACAGATGGAGAAATTCTTGAAAATCCCTCTCAGGTGCTTTGGCTCCATCTCTCTACTCATAATCTAAACGGAGGCACAGTTCAGTGGTCTCAAGAATAGGAAATAACTCGTTTTTGGTAGAAACACTTCTCATGGATACAAACTATACAAGCAGACACATGAAATTCCCTTCCTTTGTCAGACCTCAGTATTTACTACTGGTTCCTTGTGAGTCCCTGTCTGTCTCCAGGGACCAAAGGGAATAGAACCTTCCTTAAGCATTTCAGGAGTCCCTTTGGAGATGATCGGTACAAACTTTTAATTGTTGTTTTATCATTAGCAACTGAGCCATAAAGATTTCCACAAATAATCACAGTTCTCCAAGCCTGTCTCACATCGCAGATACAGGTGAAAAGATAATTGCAGTTTTGAGGGGTCATGAGGTCACAGAATCACAAACCCCTATCTAGGGGTCTGGCTGCGTCCCTGTCCGCAGCTTGCCATTTCCTTCTCTGCCGGGGACCAGCCCCGGCTGATCCAGGGTATTCGAAGGAGAGACGGCTAGGCGAGGGTCAGGGAATAACTGCTTAATTACACTTTAATTAAGGATACAAAGAGTAATAGAATAAGGATAGCTCAGTGAGGAAATTCAGTGGAGAAAAGCGGCTGAAATAAGGATAGCTCAGTAGGAAAATTCAGTGGAGAAAAGAAGCTGAGTGGCTTGGTTTACGCGGAAAATCAATATAACCCGTGACACCAGGTTAGCTCTGACCACGGAGGCCGCAGGCGCCCTCTCGAATAGCGGAAGGTGCCCCACCTTAGACACCTTCTCGAGTGGGTCTTAGAAGCCCAGGCAAATAAATGGTCGCAGAGGACATCCACGCTCCAGATGGACGCTCAGCCGGAAGTTAAAGAGAAGAATGACATGGGGAGACCAAGTTTCAGTGAACAAGGCCCGCACTTTATTTTCCAAAGTAGTTTTTATACCTTAAGGTATGCATAGAGGATAATGGGGGAAGGGGTAGAGTCATGCAGCAAGCCAGGCTTTCTTCCTGCAAACTTATCATATGCAAAAGTTCAGGTGATTGACATCATCTTCTGGCCCGGAGGCCTGTTAACATTTTAAGAAACTTATCTTTCTCTAAAGGTGATTATTCCAAAGTCAGGCGCCAGCCTTCCAAAAAGCATTGGACAAAGCGGCATTTTACATTTCTATACACCCATTATATCAATCAATACACTGCCAAAGACACAGTAGGTAAGGAGTATGGAGACTTAGCAGCAAACATTGGCCCAACAAGTGAAAAACCCTTCACCAATACATTTTCTAATCAATCTTTTAACTACTCAAAGGAATCTGTGTTTAGGCAGTTTAGAACATCTCCTGCCTCTCACAGTTGGGAGGCTCTGAACAATCACATGTGGCCAGAAAAACCTATTCAGGCAGGCTAGAGGATTTCCAAAGGAGTTTGTAGGTTAAACACTGTCACATCCAAGAATTATTAACTGGAGCTGTAAGCTAACTCTTTTTTCAGAGAGAGGTAGTGGGAGACAGCCCCCCATAAAGTCAGAGGTGTAGGTGAAAGCACAAAGCAGAAAGTAGGCAGACTCTGGTTTTGGGGGTAGATGCTCGAGAATTTCCAGGGGGACTCCTGAGGCTCGATCCCGCCTTTGCGTATGCCGAGCCTCCTTCCTCATGACCTTTGTCATGGGCGGAGTGCCTCAAGCTGGCTCCCGGCAGTGATAGAATTCCAGTTGAGCTATTACAGATCCTCACTCAATATGCAATATGCCGGCTCCCAGCATCTCCCCCTTTTTTATTTCTTAAAACAGCCAGATGCAGCTCAGTCGCGAGCTTCTGAATGTTCTGCCGAAGAATCCTGACAATACAAGGAAGAATGAATATGAGAAGCAAAATTAAAGCACCAGCAGCGATGTATCCAAGGATATTAGACAGAATGTTTTTTCCTGAAATGAAGTTAGAGAAAGTGTGAAAAAAGTCATTAGCTGCTCCAGCGACGGTAAAATCCAGTCGAGAGTGTTTCAGGGTCTAGATTTGATTATGAAGTTTGCCTAAGTCCAGGCCAATGTCAGGGCTGTTCCAAACACCTGAGATATGATTTTTGATTTTTTCCCATTCATAATCTGTCTCATGTACCTTTAAAGATGTCACGCATATCCACCGGTAATCAGCGTGGCAAGACAAAGCCATTTTCACTTTTAAAGCCTGTAACTCAGTCCCAATATGCATTATTGCCTCTTTTAAGGCGTCTACTCTCATCTCTAATTTCCTATCTATAGCTTCCTGTGTTGCTAGAGTTAGTGAAACATTTTTAGACATGGTATCAACATATTGGGCAGTAGGCACTTGTTGAGTCAATGATATTGCTGCCACAGTAACAGAAGTAATTGCGGTTATTAAAGCTGATATTCCTAAAATAAGTAAGCCCACAAACCGTCACAATCGCATTAAATCCTGAAGTTGTTGTAATACAGCAAGACTATAGTTATATCAATAAGTGGTTACATTATAAGATAAGGTGGACATTGTAACACTACAAAGGAGCAAACATTATATTGAGGGTTTAAACAAGATGAGAGCATACATTGTTCACAGGTCACTACATTGGGTCCACCAGTTTAAAGTCACATGTACATTAAGTTTTCCAGAATCATTGGTAAAGAGAAAAACATAAGAAGAGGGTAGACAAGCCAAATCAGAATAAGTAGAATTATTTTCTGGTTGGAGTTCGCGCTGCAGCAGCCCCGTCGGTCCCGCCGGGATCTCGATGTTTATCTTGCCTCCCCTTCTGGCGGGCTCCTCTTTTGTGATCGAAGCAATGGGTGAACTGGATGTCTGGGGGTCTGCAACATGGTGAATCAGCCTGTCTAAATTGGAGAATCTGCATTCTGTGGAAAAATACACGCACATCCTCGACCGCTAGTTAATAATGGGTCAGGACCCTTCCATTGTCCTGAGAGGGCCTTCCATTTGACTAATGGTTTTGCATTTAATTGCTCCAGGCACCAATGACGAAGCATTGCAATAGTTCTGGCTGAAATCAGTATTTAAAATATTTATTACGAAAAGAGCATGTTGCAAGATTTGATGGGGAGAACTATACTTAAACTCCCCTTCTTTTAGTTTTTGAATTTGGATTTTTAATGTTTGATGCGTTTTTTCAACAATGGCTTGTCCCTGTGGATAATAAGGGATGCCTGTATTATGTTTAATTTGAAACTTTATACAAAATTTCTGAAAAGACTTAGAAGTGTAAGCAGGAGCATTGTCAGTTTTCAGAGCTTTTGGCAGGCCCAAATATGAAAAACAAGTAAAGAGATGTTGTATCACATCTTTACCTGCCTCTCTGGTACGAGCAGTTGCAATAATAACGTGAGAAAAGGTATCTACAGTTACATGAACAAAGGACAGTTTTCCAAATGAAGAAACATGAGTTACATCTGTCTGCCAGAGTACGTTAGGTTTGAGACCATGAGGATTAACTCCCATAGGTAGATTATTATAAACAGTGGGGCAGTGTAAGCAAGAACGCACAATCTCTCGAGCAGTCTCTCTGGGAATTTGGAATTGATGTCTTAAAGCAGTAGCGTATTGATGATGAAGTGAGTGAGAGGCTCTGGCCTCCTCAATCACAGTAGCCACTGTATTTCTGGTTAACAAGTCAGCCAAATCATTAAAGGCATTTAAAGGGCCGGGCAATCCGGAATGAGCCCAAATGTGTCCAATGAAAAATATTTTATTTCTTTTCCAAATTTGTTGCTGTAACTTAGTTAACAAATGAAATATGGTAGTTTTATTTTCAGGCAAAACCGCAGTTTCAATGTGTGGAATCAGCCTGACCACATACTGAGAATCAGAGTAAAGATTAAATTCCTCATCTGCAAACATAGCAAAAGCCTCTATGACTGTTGTTATTTCAGCTCTTTTAGCTGAAGTTTTTTGTGTTTTTAAAACTTTTTGGTGATTTTTAGTAACTATGAAGGCTTTACCATTTGCTGACCCATCAGTAAAAACTATTTGAACATTTGGAACAGGAGATTGTTTATATCTGACAGGAAAATTAACTGGATGTCTGGATATAAAATTCAGCAAAACATGTGAAGGAAAATGATGTAAAAATTTTGACCAAAATAGTTTCCTATAGCAATCTGCCAATTTTCATCAAACATTAGAAGCACATCAAGTTGTTCTTTATTATATGGAATTACAATTTCTGATGGCTCTTTACCAAATAATTCAATGTTCCACTTTTTTCCTTTAATATCAAAGTAGCTATCAATCTTGGATAAGAAGCCGCTACTTTTTTAGTTTGAGCAGGAAGATGGACCCACTCTAGGGGGCCGTTTTGCCATAAAACCAATTTTTTGTCTGGCTTCCCCAATTACACCTATGGGGGTTTTATGGCAAAGGAATTGTCAAGCAGTTGTCAATTTAATTTTTTAATTTTTAAAATTTACATTTTAACAACATGAATTTAAAGATATGTTAATTTAGGTCTAATGTCTAGTTTAGGTCTCTGTATAAATTTAAATAATAAATGTATAACCTCCTTATCTCATTTTAGTATACAGATATACCTAAATGCAAAATGTATTTATATATGTATTTATATATGGCAACAAGTATAAACTTATTGACATATATAAATCAATATACTTGAATTAATCGTTATAATTAATATATTAATTAATATATATACTACAGCAATACAACATGTACACAGCTAATACCAACCAACACAAACCAATGTACTGTAATAATACATGTCACACATATATAATATAATTATACGGTATATAGAACATATACCATCACAGCACATCAATCTATACCAATTAATATCAGCCACTCACACATTATATTACTGCAATATATATTTAATTATACAGTATATATATAATATGCATATATAGCATACAAATTAATTAAGTATAGATCTATAATAGAATTAGGTATACCTTTATTATATTTTATTTATACCCATACCTAATTAGGCAAACTGTAATTATGCAAATATATTTATATTATGTATTTATAACAACATATAAAGTATTGTTAATTGTATCGCCTGTTGATGACTAAGAAATTGAGAAAACCCTTCTCTGAGTATCTCCTATTTGAGACAGCACGCCCCTCCCCCATAGGGTAAAGGGGAGCATAGGAACTACATAGGGTTGGAAAGTTTCACAGGTATCCTCAAACTTCTAATCTAACATTTTTGAACTTTTAACTACTGTGGGGGCTTGAGGGCAAATGAAACAAAATTTGACTCCTGAAATCTATCAGGGCAACTTGCCAATCATCACTATTTTGTAAAAGACTTGCAGTTGATCCTTATTAAATGGAATTACTATATTTGCTATTTGTTTTCTAAAAAGTTTCACACTTTTTCCCTCTTTTTATAATTAATTGTGCCACCGAGCTGGGATAAGATAAAACTATTTTTCTTGGAGTCACTGGTAGATGGAACCAATGGGCCTTTTTGTCACAAGCACCCTGTAGGTATATGTTTTTTGGCAAGAATAATTTAATCTCATCTTTTAGTAATATTAATCGTAATTAACTGATCATTTAAAGTCTCATCTACTTTAACAAGAGCTGACTCTGTCTCATTTAGTCAACTTTCTCTTAGAACTGGAATTAGGATCGCTTTTTAAGTAATCAATCAAAGGCTTTAAATCTGCAGTAGTCAGTTTTAAATGTGGGTGTATCCAATTACTGTCCCCTAATAACCCCTAATAATTTTTGGAAATCATTTAAAGTTAGTAAACAATCTTCAAATGGGCATTATCAATTTTTAAAACTTTTGGCACCTAAATATGAGAAGCAAGTAAAGAGGTGTTGTACAACATCTTTATAAGCTTCTCCAGTTATCGTTTTGTAAACTAAATCTGGTCTATAGCTTTTTAGATGACAAGTAACCATCTAATCTTTGTTTGAATACTTCCAGCAACGGGGAACTCACTACTCTTCAAGGTTTTAAACTCTCCCTCACCTTTTTTTCTACAGCATTCCCACCCTGCATACCACTTTCTCTAATCTCACCAACTCATTTTCAGTATGTGTTGGCCAGGAGCTGGGTCAGTCTTTCCCAGCAATGTTAAGAGACGTCTGTTCCTGCTTCTAATAGCCCTGAGATTTTACTTTCTTGAATTAAAAGATCTTTTAAAGGCCTTGGAGCTGTAATTTCCTGCACCCAAAAGGCTAGATCACTAGATCTAAATGCTCTGTGGCTCTTAGCTTGAGAAGTCAAATTTTTTCCTGTCTGATAAGGTAAAAGCAAAAACTGTGTTATTCTTTGACCTTTATTAATTTGCAGTTTTGGTAGGCTGCGAGATCAAAACTTTAATTTCTCCAATATAATCGGAATCTACTACACCATGCACCACCTAAATTTTTCTTTTCTCTCTTTTTTATTTTTTATTTATTTATTTTATTTTTTTTTTTTTAAGAAAGCGAGCTACGCCCTAGCACAAGTCCTACAATGCCCTCAGGTAGGGGGCCAGCCACTCCCATTGGAATTGGAGTAACCAGCTAGTCAAGGGTTAATATTGTTGTTAAATCCCCTTACTGTTTTTCTCTTAGCCTGGGTGAGACCCCCCCTGAGGGGGTTTTCTCCAAGGAGCACGCTCTGCATATTGTGCATGCAGTCTTGTTTTAAAAGCTCCACTGTTTAAAAAACTTTTTATCTTCCTCAGGCTTAGGCAACACTTTGAGAGGCTTTGGGGGCAAAGTGGGGAACTCTTGGGCCCTAGAAGGCGCAAACGGAGGCGGCGGCGATGGCCTTAAATCAGAAAGTGGTGGATAAGTTTTTTGTTTTTTAAAGGTTTGCGCAGAGCGGGAGGGAGCTCGCCAGGGCACCTGGTCACAGTGTCTCTTACTGTCTTTCTCTCTCTCTTCCTGCCTTTCTCACTTTTTTTTTCACCCTTCTTTTTTCGCTACCCTTCTTTCCTTCATTTCTTTCTCTTTACCCTCTTCTCTTCCTTAATTTTTTTTTTCTATCTTTTTCTCTGTATCTCCTTTTTTAACTTCCTTTTTCTATCTTGATGCGTTCCCTGATTCCTTCCTTTTCCGTTCCTCTCCTTTTCACTCTTTAGCTCTTTTTCTAGATCTTTTTCTATTTTCTTTCCCTTTTTTTTTTTTTTCACTTTTTTTTTTTTTTTTGCTTGGGTGAGGCCCCCCGAGGGGTTTTTCTGCAATGAGCAGGCTCTGTATATTGTGTATTCTTTAAAAGCTCCTTTGTTTTAAAAAATCTTTTTTATCTTTTTCAGCTTTAGGCAATGCTCTGGGAGACTTTGGATGTAAACTGGGGAATTTTTAGGCCCTGGGAGGTGCAAGCGGAGGTGGGGTAGCTGTCTTAAATCAGAAATTGTTGGATAAATTTTTAAAGGTTTGTGTAGAGGGGGAGGGGGCTCGCCAGGGCGCCCGGCCGCAGCGTCCTGTAAGCCCTCTCCTTTCTCGGGAGGTAGAGCACAGTCTCCCTCCTTTCCTTTGTCAATGGCAGAAAATATGATCTGCGCAGAAGGTGGAGACCCACTACCATCTACCGCTATAGCCTCTCCCATAGGCTATCCCACAGCCTCATGACGAGGGTCCAGAACATTTTTAATCATATTTATAGCATAAGTTTTTAGTTGTTTTTTACCTTCACCCAAGTATCTAAATTAACAGTAGCCTCTTTATCAGTTTGAAGATTACTTGTATAAAGAGTTGCCATTCTTAGTTTCAGTGTTACCCATGTCAGAAAATTAAGTATAATAGAAGATAAAGCTTTTAGCTTTTAAAAGATCAGGCTTTTTTTTTGGCCTTTTAACTTCAGAAACCGTTTTCTCTAAGTCTTCAACACTTTCAACACTTCCCACTCCTCAGCCCTGTCTATCCTACAGGGGGGTCCGCGGCACCCTTGAGTGGGGTCCTAGCCGTCCCGAACATTGGAAGGACAATAGGGGCTGATGACCCAGATTGTCCCGGGGGGGAAACAGAAGGCTGATGACCCAAACTGTTTCGAGGGGGGAGCAGTAGAGCTGATGACCCAAACTGCTCCGTGGGGGAACAAGAGAGCTGATGACCCAGTTGTTCCGAGAACGGGGGAGCAAAAAGGGCTGATGACCCTTCTCCAATGCTTGAAAGTGAAAAGTGAAAATGTAGTCGGTCCCCCACAGGAGCAGCTTGATGTGACCAGCACTCTGAACCTAATATCTGGGCTATGTGAGGATATCAAGTGAGTATTTTCTGTTTCAGCTTGTGGGCAAGAATCTGCAAGAAACAGGTGCTTTCGGGAGTCTGGGTTGGTGACCATTCAGGAAAACAAAGTGTTCTGACTCAAAGTAATGCAGTGCCAAAGCAACACTGGAAGGAGGAAGAATTCAAAAAATGTAATGGAGCTATTAAAGAGAGATTAGGTGCTACCAGATGTCAATTCGCAATGCCTCCTAACATATCTTAGTGTAATTCTTTTTGAAAAATATTTATTTATTTGGCTGTACTGGATCTTTGGAGAAGGCAATGGCACCCCACTCCAGTACTCTTGCCTGGAAAATCCCATGGACAGAAGAGCCTGTTAGGTTGCAGTGCGAGGGGTCGCTAAGAGTGGGACATGACTGAGCCACTTCATTTTCACTTTTCACTTTCAAGCATTGGAGAAGGAAATGGCAACCCACTCCAGTGTTCTTGCCTGGAGAATCCCAGGGACGGGGGAGCCTGGTGGGCTGCAGTTTATGGGGTCGCACAGAGTCGTACTCTACTGAAGTGACTTAGCTGCAGCACCAACTGGATCTTACTTGTGCTATATGGGATTTAGTTCCCTGATCAGGGATCAAACCTAGGAACCTCCCCCAAGTCCTGACCCCCCACCCCCCACCCCCGCCCTCGCCGAAGCTAGCATTGAGAGCCAGATGTCTTAGTCACTGGACCACCAAGGAAATCACAGTGTAATTTTTTTGACAGTGATTGTTATTTTAGAATCCAAGTGATATGAAACCTAACGTTTAGTGTAACTAATGACTGGAATTGTAGAGATATATGGGAAATTATGGAGTATCTTACAGAAATCATACATTTTGGGGGTTACGATATGTGTGCCAACAGTACCCCCATGAGTAATAAATCTATAGGAATGATATTTATTAGAAACAGTGTATACATTTGACAATAGTGTGCTTAGTCCATCAGATGTGTCTGACTCTTTGCAACGCCATGGACTGTAGACAGCCAGGTTCATCTATCCATGAAAGTCTCCAGGCAAGAATAGTGGAGTGGGTAGCCATATCCTTCTCCAGGGGATCTTTCTGATCAAGGTATCGATCCCTGGTTTCCTGCATTGTTGGCAGGTTCTCTACCATCTGAACTACCAGAAAGCAGTAGAAATACCTTCTCTGCCTCTGGAATTTATAAAGCGCTTAACAGAGACATTGTTTCCTATTGAAAAATCCATAAATGGGTGACTTGGGTCAGACCATTTTCCAAAAGTAACTTCAGAAATGGGTTTCAGATGGCAGCTATCAGGCATAAAAGCCTAGTGTGTCCTATTCTCTGATTTGAAAATATTCTCAAAATTTATAGTTGTATAACTTCATTTTACAAAATAAAAATCACTTTCTTAAAATGTCATTTTCTTTAAATGTGATATATTAATGTTTCAGATATCTTGACTTCCGCTCAACACTTTTAATGTCACATTAATTAACAGATCAGTTTATAATTTGGAATTCAGTTCAGTTCAGACGCTCAGTCGTGTCTGACTCTTTGCGACCCCATGAATCACAGCAGGCCAGGCCTCCCTGTCGATCAGCAACTCCCTGAGTTCACTTAAACTCATGTCCATCGAGTCGGTGATGCAATCGAGCCATCTCATCGTCTATTGTCCCCTTCTCCTCCTGCCCCCAATCCCTCCCAGCGTCAGACTGTTTTCTAATGAGTCAGCTCTTGGCATAAGGTAACCAAAGTACTGGAGTTTCAGGTTCAAAATCCTGCACTCAATGTGCCAGCACATTTGGAAAATTCAGCCCTGGCTTCAGGACTGGAAAATATCAGTTTTGATTCAAATCTCAAAGAAAGGCAATGCCAAAGAATGGTCAAACTGAAGCACAGTTGTTGCACTCATCTCACATGCTAGTAAAGTAGTGCTCGGAATTCTCCAAGCCAGGCTTCAATAGTACGTGAACCAAGAACTTCCAGATGTTCAAGCTGGATTTAGAAAAGGCAAAGGAAGCAAAGATCACATTTCCAAGATCCCTTGGATCATAGAAAAAGTGAGTTCCAGAAAAACCTCTACTTCTGCTTCATTGACTATGTTAAAACATTTGTGTGGATCACAAGAAACTGTGGAAAATTCTTAAAGAGATAGGAAAGCCAGAACACTTTAGCAGTCTCCTGAAAAATTACGATGCAGGTCAAGGAGCAACAATTAGAGCTGGACATGGAACAGATTGGTTCCACATTTCGAAAGGAGTACATCAAGGCCGTATGTTCTCACATTGCTTATTTAACTTAAATGCAGAGTATTTAGTATTTAAGCTAAATGCGCGGCTGGGTGAGGCACAAACTGGAACCAAGATTGCTGGGAGAAATATCAATAACCTTAGATATGCAGATGACACCACCCTTAAGGCAGAAAGTGAAGAGGAACTAAAGAATCTCTTGATGAAAGTGAAACAGGAGAGTGAAAAAGCTGGCTTCAAACTCAGCATTCAGTAAATGAAGATCATGAAACCCAGTCCCATCACTTCATAGGGTGGACTTCAATAGATGGAGAAACAATGCAAAGAGTGACGGACTTTATTTTCTCGGGCTCCAAAATCACTAGAGATATTGGCTGCAGCCATGAAATTAAAAGGCGCTTGTTTCTTGGAAGAAAAGCCATAACCAACCTAGCGAGCATATTAAAAATCGAGGTCATTACTCTATTAACAAGGGTCTGTATAGTCAGAGCTATGGTGTTTCCAGTAGTCATATATGGATGTGAGAGTTAGACCATAAAGAAAAGTGAGCGCTGCAGAATTGATGCTTTTCAACTGTGGTGTAGGAGAAGACTCTCAAGAATCCCTTGGACAGCAAGGAGATCATAACAGTCAATCCTAAAGGAAATCAGTCCTGAATATTCTTTGGAAAGACTGATACTGAAGCTGAAGCTCCAATAGTTTTGGCCACCTGATGCGAAGAACTAACTTATTGGAAATAGCCCTGTTGGTGAGAAAGATTGAAGAGAGGAGGCGAAGGGGACGACAGTGGATGAAAATGGTTGGATGGCATCACTGACTCAATGGAATCGAGTTTGAGCAAACACTGGGAGTTGGTGATGGACAGGGAAGCCTGGCATGCTGCAATCCATGGGGTTGCAGAGAGTTGGTCACAACTGAACTGAACTGAACTAAGTTCTACTTTTCACCTTTTTAATAAAAAGACTTAACATTTTTACAAGTCTGTAACCTGTATTAGGCTCATTGTACTTATGGTTCCATGAGAATACTCATCCTGGCATGAATTTTGATGTATGTAAACGTGTATTATAGACATGAATTTTATTTATTTTTATAATTTCATCTTATGTATGTTTTACTGCCGGGGTCCAGCCCCTGTTGCATCCAGGGATTCCCTCGGAGGACGGCATTGGCGACTGAGAGAAATAAAGAGATAAGGAAAGAATTTTGCAGTTAAGAAAATAGAGGAGAGAAAAGAGGAGAAAAAAGAGGAGAGAAAAGAATGCCAATAAAGCCCCAGCACAAGACTTGCTCTGTTCACGTAGGCTTCAGGCGCCCTCTCAAATAGCTGAATGTGCCCCACCTTAGGCACCTTCTCCAGTGGGTCTTAGAAGCCCAGGCAGGAAAGTGATCACAGAGGGCCCCTGCGCTGCAGGGAATCATCCTGAAAAAGGAAAAGGAAAGAGAAAGAACGACATGGGGAGACCAAGCTTCGGTGGGCAAAGCCCACACTTTATTTTCCAAAGTAGTTTTTATACCTTAAGTTGTGCATAGAGGATAATGGGGGTGGGGTAGAGTCATGCAAGGTCAGCGGTGCTTAACCCTTATCAAAGCCAGGCTTTCTTCCTGCAAACTTGTCATGTGCAAAAGCTTTAGGTGATTTACATCATCTTCTGGCCAGGAGGCCTGTTAACATTTTATGACCCTTTCTTCAGAAAACTTATTTTTCTCTAAAGGTGATTATTCTAAAGTCAGGCACCACCCTCTGAAAGCGTTAGATAAAGTTGCATTCCTATAGGGCAAAAGTGTGGTGGGTTATAACAAGAAAAGAATTAACCCAAGGGTCCAAGGTTACAAACATTAAAGCTACTACTTACATTTCTATATACTAACTATATTAGTCAATACACTCCCAGAGACATAATAGGTAAGGGATATGGAAACTTGGCAGCAAGCATCAGCTCAACAAAGAAATCCTCTACTAGTTGTATTCTAACAATTTTCACTCTCTGAGAAGCTCTGCATTGTTAGAATGTCTTAAGCTTCCCTGCCTCTTGTGGTTGGGAGGCTGTGAACAATCACATGTGTAGCTGCAGGAATCTGAACAAACCTGTCAGGCAAGCTAGAAAGTCATCAGAGGGGTTTGAATTGAAACATTCCTATTATGCCCAGGAGACTTTTTCTTATTATTTTTTTTTTTTCCAGGAGACTTATTAACTAGAGCTCTAAATTGATTTTCTTCAGAGAAAGGTGATCAGGGATAGCCCCCCGTTAATGTCAGAAGAGGTGGTGAAGGTCGTGAAATAGTAACACAGACAGATTTTGGTTTTGGGGTAGATCCTTGGGTAGGTCCGGTGGGACCCTTGAGTTCTTATTCACCTTTGCATGTCAGATCCTCTCCACATGACCTTTGTCATGGGTGGAAACTCCCGTGCTGGCTCCTAGCATTTTACCAAGATTTTTTAAAAACTTTGATTCACTTGGTATGTACAAAGGTGGGAAGATAGTCGCCATTATACTAACTCATTTGTTGAAAAAAAAAAATCATCTTTTCACTACCGCTTTGTAATGCAGTATTTATCCTCCTTCCCACCATTGCACTGAACTTATCAATCACATCCACCTATTTCTACTTTATTATCAAACTTTCATTTATTGTAACTAAATGGTATGCTTTAATATTGTTTCCTGAATATTTTTACTCTTACTTTATCTTTACCCTGTGTGGACTTAAAAATCATCTTGTGTAGTTTAGAATATAATCATGGTATCTTTACTGATATTACATTCATTTGTTCCTTCCCCAGGGATCGAACACTCGTCTCCTGCTTGGCAGGTGGAATCTCTACCATTGAACCACCAGGGCATGACTTTTAAATCCTCATTGATATTCCTTTAAGTTTTTTCACTGTTACACATTCAAATATCAGACACTTGTTTTACAGGAGGAAATATAAATTCTTCTTTTTCAGTGGCATCTAAGGTAAATGAAGAATACTTAAGAGTATCAATTCCAGTTGATATGGTACAGAGTTCTGCCTCATTTTCTCATGCAGGATTCTCTGGCTCAGAAGAAGATTATTAGTTCCCGGGATTTGACAAAATGGCCCCGGAGGATTTGGCAATAGGAGTGATCTTTTTATTGCAGACTACGGCAGGGATTATGGGGAATTTCTGTCTTGTTTACCATTTTCACTCCCTTTATTTCGAAGGAGGCAAATGTCGGTCCACAGATTGGATTCTCATGCACGTGACTCTAGCCAAACTCTTAGTTGTTCATTTGAAAGGAATTCCTGAAACACTGGCAGCTTTGGATGCACACTTGCTTTTTCCGTTCCAAGAGTTGGCAGAGATGTGTCCATTGGCACCATCTTCCTCTTGAGTGCCTTTAAGGTGATCATCATTCCCAGTGACTCCAGGTGGGCAAAGCTTAAGAGAAAAGCTCCCAAATATGTGGGCACCTTCAGTATCCTCTGCTGGATCTTCAGCATGATTCTCAGTATTTTGGTTCCATTTTAAATGACTGCCAAGTGGAAGGACACAATCAACACAGAGAATATAGATCATGGCTAGTGTTATTTCTGGCGTGCTGCCCCAAGGCCACAGATGTGAAGCCTTGCACCGAGAACACAGAAGAGGAGCTCAGAGTCAAGGACACTTTCAAAGCTGACTATACTCCTCTGTAACCATTTTAAAAGCCCACTGATAGTCATACCAGGCTTCCAAACTCCCAGTGGGGCAAAGATGCCCACTCCAGTAAGCACCCTATAGTGCCCCAACCAATCACCTAACATCAACCATCCAGCAGCAATTTTGCTTTGAGGCTGTAAAAATTGGCTATTAGCTCATGGAAACTGTCGGCATCCCCTGGTCTGTGCAGATGTGGGCCCATTGCACTCGCACTGCCTGCTTTATCTCTGCCCTTTGTTTTTAAGAAACTCACTCCTTTCTGAAATGGCCTGTGTCTGGAAATCCTTTTCCAACCCGCACTCAGAGTGCCTCACCGCTTATGGCTGATTGACAATGTTGTACAGCAGAAAGGAACACAGCACTGTAACAATGTAGAAGGGTGGGATGGGGAGGGACATGGGAGGGAGGCTCAGAAGGGCGGGGACACGGGTGTACCTATGGCTGATTCTTGTTCATGTTTGACAGAAAACAACAAAATTCTGTAAAGCAATTATCCTTCAATGGAAAAATTTTAAAAAGATTAAAAAACTCAAAAGCTAAAAATATATACATTTCAAAAGAAAAAAAAAATTCCATTAAAAAAAAATTGTGAAACAATTGCCCAGTGGATACAAATCTGCCAGCAAGTGCAGGGGATATGGGGCTGAACCCTGGCCCAGGAATATTCCACACGCTGCAGGGCAACTTAGCCTGTGCAGCACAACTACTGAGCCTGTGTGCTGCAACTACTGACGCCTAGAGCCGTGCTTCACAGAAAAAGCCACTGCAATGAGAAGCCCATGCAGCACACCTAGAGGAAGCCTGCACACAGCAACAAAAATTTTTAAAATGTTTAAAATATCAGGGACAAAAATAACTCAATCACAAATTGGACCAAGACCTCATATCTCCAAAGAAGACATTTCGATGGGCAAGAGCCAAATGAAAGACACTCAGCATCAGTAATTATTATAAAATGGAAAACAAAACTACAATGAGGTATCACCTCATTCTAGTCAGAATAACCATTATCAAAATGCCCACTAAAGATAAAATAAAGGCTGAAGAGGCTATGGAGATCAGGGAACCTCCTACATGACTGAAGGGAATGGAAGCTGGTGCAGCCGCTAGGGAGGACAGTGTGGCAGTTCCTTGACAAACGCAACCTCCTGACATGTAAGGAAATAAATTCCATGAAAAGTCGACAAAACAGATTAGTTGACAACTCTGTAAATTCGTGGTAAATCATCTGCAATGCTGATATTCTCACTTTTGATCTATCATTCCCAAATTCTTTAAATAAATATGCACTAAAACTCCTACACTTGCACATTCTATATTAGTTTTCTCACTGCTAATGTATGTACCTTCAGATATTTATATATTACATTCAATGTATGTCAAAGGCATGAGGAAACAGTTCCTTTAAGCCTAGATGAGAGACATGTGCTGAGAATTTTACATGTGGTAAAATTTTACGAATCGTAGTTCAGAATTTTGCAATCATGTTTTTTAATTGTCGTTTCTGTGATTTTGTTAAATTTATATTTGCTAAAATGATCCCATGGAAAGTCTTAGTTCAACAGAAGAAGAAAGGATAATTGAAGCTGGTGAGTTTATGAGAGAATTCACAGCAAGCCTTGAGGGACCCTGTGGAAGGTCAAGGCTAGAACCAGGCCCAGACAGTGCCAGTAAGTGGGACTCAGGCTTATAAGTTGACCCTGGGTGAAGTCCTCTGGGCTCCACAGACTGAAGGTGAATCGGTCTCTTCAGACCAAGACGAGCAGGATTCTGGTGAGCTCTGTGAGGGTGTCATTGAAGGGGGACCTGTGAAGTAGAACCTGGGGATGAGCAAGACTGCTGATCACAATCTTAACACTTCATTCATTACAATCAATTGAAACACTAGAAACCATTCACTTTTATTAATAACCATGGGTTAATTTCACACAAGGTTGAAATTAAACATTTTACAATCCACAGTATGATCCAGGATTAAATCAGATTAAAAGCACAGAGAAATACTCATTTTTCTGATAAAAGGATGTGAGGATCATTATGTTTATGACTTACAAAACAAACCCTAGGAAACACTTAGTAAACAAGAAATACATTAATTACATGCCTTTTCTGGAAAGGGTTTCTAATACATTTCTAGGTTATCACAGAAGCTGTCTTTATTTCAACATTGTCAAGTCATATACTTCACTTATGCTGATATTATAAATATAAATCAATATTGTAGTGAACTGTGATTGTGTTCTTAAAGTTCAAGTGATATAAGTAATGACAATTTAGAACCAACTTTTGGAGAAGTTCCCTGGTGGTCCAGTGGCTAAGACTCTGCATTCCCAATGTAGGGAGTCTGGGTTCAATCCCTGGTCAGGGAACTAGGTCCCACATGCTGCAACTAAGATCTGATGTAGCCAAATAAATAAATAGTAAACAAAAAACAATAGAACCAACTTCTTTTTTACTTTAATACATGGAAAGATTTCATGATCACTTATATTATGGCAACCTCCCAGGATACTTCATATGAATAACAAACACCTTCACTTAGATGTTCATTGTACATTTTACATTACGGTATTGATGAAAGTGAAAGAGGAGAGTGAAAAAGCTGGGTTAAAGCTCAACATTAGAAAACTAATATCAGGGCATCCGGTCCGATCACTTCATGGGAAGTAGATGGGGAAACAGTGGAAACAGTTTTTAAACAGACTTTATTTTTTTGGGCTCCAAAATCACTGCAGATGGTGACTGTAGCCATGAAATTAAGACACTTAGTCCTTGGAAGGAAAGTTATGATCAACCTTGATAGCATACCTAAAAGCAGAGACATTACTTTGCCAACAAAGGTCCGTCTAGTCAAGGCTATGGTTTTTCCAGTGGTCATGTATGAATGTGAGAGTGGGACTATGAAGAAAGCTGAGCACCGAAGAATTGATGCTTTTGAACTGTGGTGTTGGAGAAGACTCTTGAGAGTCCCTTGGACTGCAAGGAGATCCAACCTGTCCATCCTAAAGGAGATCAGTCCTGGGTGTTCATTGGAAGGACTGATGCTAAAGCTGAAACTCCAGTACTTTGGCCACCTCATGTGAAGAGTTGACTCACTGGAAAAGATCCTGATGCTGGAAGGGACTGGGGGCAGGAGGAGAAGGGGATGACAGAGGATGAGATGGCTGGATGGCATCACCGATTCGATGGACATGAGTTTGGATAAACTCCGGGTGTTGTTGATGGATAGGGAAGCCTGGCCTGCTGTGGTTCATGGGGTCCCAAAGCGTTGGACATGACTGAGTGACTGAACTGAACCGAACTGATCCTTCATCTTCTAATGGAAAATAGGTAGAAATGGTTGCAACACAACATAAAAAGGCTAATCTTGGAAGCATAAACCGTCAAAAACTTTTTTTCATTCACACTAGAAACAAAGCATAGTATGGATTATTTGACCATTGAATTACATTCATTTTGCTTTTCAACTAATCTCAAATCAAGTCATTGTAAACAAAGATACATTGCTAATAAGTGTAGCCTTCTAACTGTCAACCTTTATCTCACGATCCTGGGTAATATATCCATTTTCTGTTTTTTAACTATGAATTGCTCTCTACAGTAATTCTCCATCTAGAGAAAATTTAGAAAAGAGGATTGATGAAATACTTTCTAGTATGCAATCTCTGTAATTTATTTCAATTTGATTTTTGATTAAATACTTTTCTACATATTTGTTACAACATTTCCATAGGTTTCTTGTATAAACTCTTGTTTTCTGATGTATGTTTAGGGCAAACATCTTCCATCACTTGATCCATCACTCTCCAGCATGTGTTCGGAGATGTTTAGTGAGATGACCACTATGACTAAAGGCTTTGATACAATCTGTACATTTATAAGGTTTCTCTCCAGTATGAACTCGCAAATGTGTAGTAAGAATGGAGTTCCGATTAAAGGCTTTGCCACATTCAGTGCATTTATACCGTCTCTCCCCAGTGGATTTGCTGATGTTTAGTGAGACAAGAACTGTTAATAAAGGCCTTGCCACACTCTGTACAATTATAACATCTGTCCCCCATATGAATTCGGTGATGTTCAGTAAGATTTGAACTTGTAATAAAGGTTTTGCCACATTCTTTACATTTGTGTCATTTCTCCCCAGTATGGATTTGATGATGTGCAGTTAAACTTGAACTTTGAATAAAGGTTTGACCACATTCTGTACAATGATAAGGTCTCTCACCAGTATGATTTCGCTGATGTTGAGTCAGATGTGAGCAACGCATAAAGGCTTTGTCACATTCTTTGCATTTATAAGGTTTCTGTCCAGTATGTGTTCACTGATGTTGAGTAAGAGTTGAGTTCTGATGACAGGCTTTTCCTCATTCTGTACATTTATAAGGTTTCTCTGCAGTATGCATTTGCTGATTTTCAGAAATTGTTGAGTTGTGATTAAAGGCTTTGCCACATTTTGTACATTTATAAGGTTTCTCTCCAGTATGAATTCGCTGATGTTGAGTAAGATGTGAGCAACGGATAAATGCTTTGTACATTCTGTACACTTGAAAGGTTTCCTTCCTGTATGACAGAGGAAGGTGAGTGAGCTACACCACGGCCAACAAGAGGCGTCGTAAGGTCGAGGGTAGTAAGAGGCCAAAAGCACAGGTACGTAGGGGCGGGGCCAGTGGGGGCAGAGCCTTGCCTCCCCTCACCCCCGCTCCTGTCAGTTTTGGGTCTGTTGGTCCTTCTGTCCAGTTGTGCTTCCTTTCTCTACCTTTTGATGCCTTTAAATCTCTTGGATTCCTTCTGGAGCAGAGCTGCTTCCTGCCTGTTCTAACTAGTGTTTCAGACAATTAAGGCAAAAGAGAAAAGTTTTGAGAGGTGTCTCTATGGGAATCCGAGGTGTTTTCAGCAAGTTGAAAAACGGGGAAAATTCAAAAGCCCTTTTTGTGAGTGTGTGAAGATGGGTGTCTCCTCAGTGACGAAAAGTAGAACGTGATCACTTCAGCAGCAGCCGCAACAACAATTAACAGAAGCAATCTGTGTATCAACAGACTCTGGCAGGAGTAACGGTATGTCACTTCTGTGGTTATGTTATAAACAACAATGTGGGTCCGGTCTCCCTCTTTCTTTCTGGACTCACTTCCTAAGAGAAAAGCCAACTGCCCTGTTGTAAGCAGGTCTCTGGTTACAGTTTCCTCCCAACGGTTCATCTGAGTGATTCAATTCAGTTCAGTCGCTCAGTCGTGTCCGACTCTTTGGGACCCCATTGAGTCAGTGATGCCACCCAACCATCTCATCCTCTATTGTCCCCTTCTGCTCCTGTCTTCAACCTTTCCCAGTATCAGGGTCTTTCCTAATGTCACTTATTCGCATCAGGTGGCCAAAGTATTCGAGTTTCACCTTCAGCAACAGTCCTTTCAATGAATATTCAGGACTGATTTCCTTTACGATGGACTGGTTGGATCTCCTTGCTCTCCAAGGGACTCAGAGTCTTCACCACCACAGTTACAAAGGATCAATTCTTCAGTGCTCAGCTTTCTTTATAGACCAACTCTCCCATTCATACATGACCCCTGGAAAAACCATACCCTTGACTACACGGACATTTGTTGGCAAAATAATATCTGTGCTTTTTCATATGCTGTCTAGGTTGGTCATAACTTTTCTTCCAAGGAATAAACATCTTTAAATTATATGGCTGCAGTCACCATCTGCAGTGATTTTGGAACCACAAAAAATAAAGTCTGTCACTGTTTCCATTGTTTCCCGTCTATTTCCCATGAAGTGTTGAGACCAGATGCCATGATCTTAGTTTTCTGAATGTTGAGTTTTAAGCGAACTTTTTCACTCTCCGCTTTCAGTTTCATCAAAAGGCTCTTTAATTCTTCTTTGCTCTCTGCCCTAATGGTTGTGCCATCTGCATTCCTGAGATTATTGGTATTTCTACCAGCAATCTTGATTCCAGCTTGTGCTTCATGCAGTCCAGCATTTCTCATGATGTACTCTACATATGAGTTAAATAAACAGGGTGACCCATGCTTAGGGTGGGGCCAAGAGCAATGCCAGTAATAGGATCACACAAGAGCTTGCTAGAGCATGAAAGGTGACACACAGAGCACACCCCGTGGAGAATATTTTGCGAGGAGAAATATTCAGTGGCTTCTCTCCCAGTGGGTGTGCCCCAATCCCACCAGCCTCGCACCACAGATCAGAAACACAGCTCAAATAAAAAAAAAAAAACAAAAAAAAAAAAAAACAAAAAAAAAGCAGAAACACAGCTCAGAAACAGATCTGGGGCTCTATTCCACCAACCAGGGAGAGGTATCACCACAGAGAGGGCAGTGAAAACCACAGAGCAATTGGGAAGATCCCCTCAATATCCAAGGCAAGCTCTGGTCATAGTAATCCAATCAAAGCCCAGATCGAGGGGATAAGGGCACAAACCTCTGGATCAACTTCACCCACCAAGTTGCACACACCAGACAGAGGACTAACTGGGCTCCTGTAGCCGTCAAAACAGAGATCACAGACAGAAAACTGGACAAAATGAGATGGCAAAGAAATAGGTTATATAGAGGAAAGCAACATCAAACCCTACAAGAACCACTAAATGAAGAGAAGATAAGCAATCTAAAAATGACTTCTTGCTTTGAGTCATCTTAAGTGAAGACACCGGACGTTTTCACAAATCCTAGGCTCCTGATAATTCTTTAATCCACTTCTTTTCAAACATGTTTCTGAGAGTGCTCTATTAGATGTTTCAATCTAAAAATCATAAATGATAGTGACAGAAAACGAATCAGAAACTGAGGACACGTAAGACAGTGTCCGAGGAAGTGGATTACAAATAAGATAAACTAAATAAAGTGCTAGTTCTTAAGAAATTAAATAAGAAGAGAGCCTTTTAAAAATATGGTTGAAACACAGGGAAGTGTACTCATATCTCTGTGGAGACCAAAGTGGTACGGAAATCAATAGAATGGGGAAGACTGTAGATCTCTCACGGAAATTGATATACCAAGGGAACTTTTCATACAAAGATGGGCACAATAAAGGACAGAAATGGTATATGGACCTAACAGAAGTGGAAAATATTAAGAAAAAGGGACAAGAATACAAGGAGAGATATACAAAAAAAATCATAATGACCAATAAAACCAGGACCGTGTGATGACTCAGCTAGAGACAGATATCCTGGAGTCTGAAGTCAAGTGGGCCATGGGAAGGATCATTATGAATAAAGCTAGTGGAGGTGATAGAATTCCAGTTGAGCTCTTTCAAGTCCTAAAAGATGATGTTGCTCAAGTGCGGCACACATGATGCCAGCTAATTTGAAAACTCAGCAGTGGCCACAGGACTGGAAAAGGTCAGTTTTCATTCCAATCCCAAAGAAAGGCAACGCCAAAGAATGACGAAACTAGCACACGATTGCACTCATTTCACATACTACAAAAGTAAGGTTCAAAATTCTCCAAGCGTGGCATCAACAGTGTGTGAACCGAGCACGTCCAGACGTTCAAGCTGGATTTACAAAAGGCAGAGGAACCAGAGGTTAAATTGCCAACATACATTGAATCATAGAAAAAGCAAGAGAGTTCCAGAAAAACATCTACTTATGCTTTATTGACTACGCCACAGCCTTTGACGGTGTGGATCAAAACAAAGTGGAAATTCTTAACAAGATGGGAATACCAGACCACCTTACCTGCCTCCTGAGAAATCTGTATGCAAGTCAAGAAGAAACAGTACTGGAGATGGAACAATGGACTAGTTGCAAATTGGGAAAGGAATATGTCAAGACTGCCTGTTGTCACCCTGCTTATTTAACTTATATGCAGAGTACATCATGCAGGAGCTCTCAGCTCGGTGCCTGGGTTGGGAAGATCCCCTAGAGAAGGGAATGGCTCCCCACTCCAGTATTCTGGCCTGAAGAAGTCCATGGATTGTATAGTCCATAGGGTCATAAAGAGGGCTTTTGAACTGCAGTGTTGGAGAAGACACTTGAGAGTCTCTTAGACTGCAAGGAGATCACACCACTCTATTCTAAAGGAAATCAATCCTGAATATTCGTTGGAAGGACTGATGCTAAAGCTGAAGCTCCAATACTTTGACCATCTGATGTGAAGAACTGATGCATTGGAAACATCCTGATGCTGGGTAAGACTGAGGGCAGGAGGAGAAGGGGACAACAGAGGATGAGATGGTTGGATGGCATCACTGACTTGAACGTGAGTTTGAGCAGGGTCTGGGAGTTGGCGATGGACACGGAAGCCTGGCATGCTGTAGTCCATGGGGTCCCAAAGAGTTGGACACGACTGAGCATCAGAACTGAACTGACTGATCGGTATAATTGATTCTCTTTGCTATACAGTAGTACAAAATTGTAAAACAGCTATATTCCAATTAGAACTTTTTAAGCTAATTTCTTTATATAATCTAGAAATGTTTATAACTTGAATCAAATATTAATAATATGGTGCGAAATGTGCTAAGCATTTATGCCAGTTCATTTTAAAATTCTATGAGGTAATTGAATATAGTAAATATTTTTGCATTTTAGAATTGGAGCAAATACACTTAAGATATTTAATATGAGATCATATAAGGAAAAGAGAAACTTTGTAGTCAACCTGAGATGTGCAGTCTTTCATTTTCGGGAGGTTTTGCTTTCTGTAGTGAAAAAAGCTTTTGAGTTTGAAATTTATTTAGAAGGTCCTTCTAGCTCCCAGTGGATAGGAAGTTATAAATCAGAAAACAAAAACCTGTCCCCAGTATTCCTAGACATTTAGCAGTTTGTCTACCACTTCACTCACACATTTTTGCCTAGAGGTACAAAGAAACTTTCAAAGGACTGTCATACAGTTACTCAAAATGGGCACAGTTTTCCTAGGACCCCTAAGAAATGGAAGAGCAACCAATGAATGCAGTTTCTCACAAGACAAGAGGAGACTTTTAGTTCACACTGTGATGAAGGAAAGTAATCACTGGAGATGAATTTATGAATGATTTAAGAGACAGACTAGGGCAGGTGATACATTTCTATGGCAGCAGTGGACACAAACCCAGGTTTTCCAAAATCATTTCCACTGAAGATGATCTTCCAAAACCACCTGACAAAGGATGACTTCCTCTAGCTCCTTGGACCTCTTATCTGAGTCATCATCTCCAGCCATTCATACCGACCTGGGAATATGGCTGTTGCCTCCATTCTCCTTATAGTCCTGGGATTGCTCAGTTGCTCCAGAAAGGTAATGAGGTCCAGCTTAGAGCCCACAAGACATGTTCATCAGAGAAAGGAATATTTGTGTTTCAGAGACTCATCAGTGTCCAATCCAATATGTGTTCAGTTGAGACAAGAACGCAAGAGACAATGTTAATACAGCCTGGAAAATGATTTCCCCAAATCCTTTATTCAAATCACCTATATAACACTAACAAATACATAACATCAGATCCTGAGATACTGGTCAAGTACTACGAAGGCAAAGTAAGTGTGTAACTGTGAAATTAAGAAAAGGTGTGCCTCTGGGATGACCCAGAGGGATGGTATGGGGAGTGAGGTGGGAGGGGGGTTCAGGATGGGGAACACGTGTACACCTGTGGTGGATGCATGTTGATGTATGACAAAACCAATACAATATTGTAAAGTAAAAATAATAATAAAAAATAATCTAAAAAAAAAGGGGAAAAAAAATAAAAAATAAAAAATAACAGGGGTGTCTATTTAATACTACAGAGCTTAAACAATTACCACTAACCTAGAATGTAGTGATAGGTTCCAGTGAAGGGTGTCAGATTCATGATCTCCAAACAAGAAGATTTCACTTTGGGACCACAGACCAGGCACCAGGGTTGATGGCTCAAGAGCATTTGTGTAGCAGAGTTTTATTAAAGTGAAAAAGGGACAGAAGTTTCTGACGTAGACATCAGAAGGGGGTGGAGAGTGACCCCTTGCTAGTCTAAACAAGGGAGCTATTTACTTTTTTAATCAGTAATTACAATAAATCAAAAGAATGTCTCAAGGTTGTAAAAATTTTACCAGACCCACTCCCACAATCCTAAAGGAAATCAGTTCTAAATATTCATTGGAAGTACTGATGCTGAAACTAAGACTCCAATACTTTGTCAAGATGATGGAAAGAGCTGACTTATTTCAAAAGACCCTGATGCTGGGAAAGATTGAAGGCTGGAGGAGAAGGGGACGACAGAGGATGAGATGGCTGGATGGCATCACCGACTCAATGGGTTTGAGTAAACTCCGCGAGTTGGTGATGGACAGGGAGGCTTGGTGTGCGGAGGTCCATGGGTTGCAAATAGTCAGACAAGACTGAGCAACTGAACTGAACTGAACCAGACTCTCTCCCATAATATAATTTCTAAGATATCAGGATTAGCCAGAATGTTTTCAGGAAGGAGAAACTGTGCTCAAGCAGGATACATTTTGTTATATAATCCCTAGTACAGAGTTTAAACCGAGTTTTTTGTTGTTTAATCATCAGTTCTGGGCTTAAAGAAAAAGTCCTGTGTCTAAGACTCATAAAGACATAAAAAAGTCATTTTATGTGTCTAAGACCAAGGAATGTAAAGAGAAAGAAGGTATTTGTCTTTTCCTCCTTTACAATTGCAGACCTGTATCTCCTTCTTGAGAGTCCCAGACCACCCCCTTCCCCCTTCCTCCTCGGGACCCTGGACTTCTTATCAACCTGCCTAGGAATTGACTCACAGGAGGCAGAGTACATCAAGGAAGAAAAAGGTTACAAGCATAATGAATTATCCTGAAGCCTTTCTTTCCAAATTCATACATACCCATTTCCCTTAGAAAGGAGAGATTTCAAACTATTGTGGGAATCAGAAATTTTCAGAAACATTCTAGAAATGATGGAACCAAAGCCCAGTAGGTAGATAAGGGATTCTGGAAGGAAGCTGTCATCATCCAAGCAGGCCAGCTTCCTAGAGTTCTCTCACATCACGTCCCTGTACAGTGCCCATTGAAAATTTTGTGAAAAACTCTGGACCACTGAATTGAGTCACTGGGCTTCCCAGCTGGCTCAGTGGTAAAGAATCTGCCTTCCAGTGCTGGAGATGCGGCTTCAGTCTCGGGGTGGAGAGAATCCCGGGGAGGAGGAAATGGCAACCCACTGCAGAATTCTTGCCCGGAAAATCCCATGGACAGATGAGAGTTGATTCTACGTATAATGGCACTTTCAAACTCTGTTCTAAATATCTAAATGGCATGCAGGTGCCAAGTCATCACTGCATTTCCCAACGTCCTTAAAATCCCAACACCAAACCACATCCCAGTGGGAGTGAGGATAGGAGTGACTGCAAATGCTGATCTCTCACAAAAAGAATATTTTCAACAGTTGAATGTCGCCGATTGACGTTGAGAATTCATCATGCTCCACAGAAAGTGAGGCTGCAGACAACAGAGAAAATGCTCTGGGACACAAGGAAGTAGTCTAAAGGGCTGATCTGCACTATCATAAGAAGAAATAGGAAAAAATAAGATGATAATAAATGCCCGGGAAGAAAAATTAGAAGCAGAGAGCTAAAGGCTTGCATATTCTCATTCGGGCATTTTAGGAGGAAAGCAGACACAGCCTGAGACCCAGGACAGGATATTTACCTGAGCTGCCATTTCCTCCCCTTCTTCCTCCTGCTCTATCTTCTCTGGGGATATTACGCGGCAAACGCACTTCTGAGTTTTGAGAAAATACCTTGGAGGGCATCAACACAACTTTCTAACCTGCAACCACCGCTCGTACAAACACAAGGATTTTGAAAAGCTGAGAAGACCGACCTCTCCTGTCCTCTGTCTCAGGAGAGATTCAGGGACAATCAATTCCTACCTAGAGACCAGCCTGTGAACTCATTTCTTGATTGTTCTTTCCCCATAGAGAGCTCCTAACACTCTGCTCACACAGATGATGTGAGCTGACTGACTTCCCCGGTCCAAATCCAGCTAGACCAACCCTGCTGCCTCTCCTCAGACTGACTCCGGGGCTCAGCTCTAAGATGGACCAGATGGACCAGGAGCCACGTCCTTAACCCGGGCCTCTGCTTAGAATCTCCTGGAACACTTCCTACAAACCACACTGATGCTCCCACAGGACCACATAGAACTCTGTTGGGAGGGCATCAGTGAGGTCATTTCTGAAACGGGTCACGTAATCCTGATGGGAAACCAGAAGGAAACCACTTGGCTAGAGATTCTTTCTGAACCATTTCAATGAATACAAATCCCTGGTGGTCAGGTTCCCACTCCAAGAACTTATGAATCTGCAGGTCTACAGTCGGGCCGTGAAAGGAGTCATCAGCAAATCCCATTTTTTCTGATGTTTCTTCCCCGAAACCAACGTTCCGGAGTCCTGAGCTCAAAATCTCACACTCACCACACCTAAGACCTCTCTGTAGGGGACGATTTAGGGCAGGAATTTCTGAGAGAGGTTAAAGCTAGAATCAGGCAGAGAAAACAGGAGTACTTGGAGTTCAGCTTTTATACTTTACCCTGAGTGAAGTGCCTCAGGCTCTCTAGGCTGAGTGTGGGTTAATTCATTCAAACCAAGTCAAGGATTCCGGTGAGCACTGTGAGCGTGTTGAAAGGTTGTTGTTCAACCAAAAAAGACCCCTGGATTCTTGGCCTCCTGAGGAGAAGAATTCAATCTGGAGCCAGAGATGAGGCTTGATCGCTCAGAGCTTTTGTGTAATAAAGTTTTATTAAAGTATAAAAGAGATAGAGAAAGCTTCTGACATAGACTTCAGAAGGGGCAGAAAGAGTGCCCCCTCGCTAGTGTTAGCAAAGGAGTTACATACTATTATTTAGTTATTCCAGTGAATCAAAAGACTGTCTGGAGGTTGTAAAGACCTCACTAGGCCCACTCCCATAATTTACATTTTAAGACAATAAGATTAGCCAGAAAGTTGTTTTCCCGAGTGTCCTCAAACAGGAAAAAACCACGTTTGTCCTTTCTTCCTCCTTGAGAATTCCAGACCCCTCTCTCCTTGGGGACCCCTGGACTTATCAACCTGCCAAGAAATTGACTCTCTCAGTGTGATTGAACGGGGGTCTGTGGCTAGACCCTGAGGTCCAGCAAGACTGCTGGTCTCAAGGAAGGGGTTCATCTAGTGCATGTGCTCACAAGACTGGCTGGTGTGAGCTCAAGGACCTGCAGGCTGCCTGATCCCCAGACAGATGCTGAGGCAGCAACATCATGGAGCAGTTTAGGGAAACTGTCAACAATACTCTGTATCATCTTTCTTACTAGAATCATCCCAGTGTCTAAGCAGTTACAAAATGAGAGAGGAGATACAACCTAGAAATGATGGAATGTACATGAAGTTATGAGAAGTTTAAATCCAGTGAGTAAACTAATTTCCCCATATGCCATCTTTGTGTGTTACCGAACAGTTAATTGCGGTCTCTTCACTACAACCTTAAATAAGGTGGGCGAGGTTGCTGTTGGTGGTGGGTTAACATTTCATACATTACAACAACCGAAACAATAAAAGCCATTCACTTTTATGAATAACCATGTATTAAATTTCACACATAGTTGAAATAAAACCTTTTACAATCCGCGGTATGATCCATGATTAAATACAGATCAAAAATACGGAGAAAGATATTCCTTTGTTGATAGAACGATGTGAGATTTCTGATTTCCATGGCTTACCAAACCAAGACTAGGAAGCACTTAGCAAGCATGATATGCACCAATTCCATGCCTTTTCCAGGAAAGCTTTCTTACGTTTCTAGGTTATTACTGTCCTTATTTCAACACTGTCAAGTAGTAATCATGACTTGTGTTGATATTATAAAGATACATCAATATTGCAGTGAACTGTCATTGTGTTCTTCTTACAAATGAAGGATATTACTATTGAAACATTACAACGAACTTCTGTCTTTCTTTAACACGGAAAGATTAAATGATCACTTACTTCATGGCAACCTCCAGATATTTCACGTCAACGACAAATACCTCTATTTAAATGTTCATTGTCCATTTTACATTATGCTATCCTCAATCTTCTAACGGAGATTAGATAGAAATGGTTGCAACACAACATAAAAAGGCTAATCTTTAATAAAACATCAAAAACCTATGTTTGCAAACACACTAGAAAGAAAGCATAACGTGGATTATGAGTGGTGAATTACATTCAATTCAAATAATGTCACATCACATCATTATTAACAAGCATATATACATTGCTAAGAACTGTAATGTTCTAACCATCAACCTTCATCTCACGATTCATGCTAACATATCCATTTTCCACCAGTTTTAACTATGGAGTGCTCCCTGCAGTCATTCTCCTTCAGAGAAACTTCTGAAAGGAAAATTGATGAAATGCCTTCTAGTACGCATATTTCGGAGAAGGCGATGGCACCCCACTCCAGTACTCTTGCCTGGAAATTCCCATGGATGGAGGAACCTGCTGGGCTGCGGTCCTTGGGGTCGCAAAGAGTCGGAGACGACTGAGCTACTTCACTTTTCACTTTCATGCATTGAGAAGGAAATGGCAACCTACTCCAGTGTTCTTGCCTGGAGAATCCCAGGGACGGGGGAGCCTGGTGGGCTGCCATCTACGGGGTCGCACAGAGTCAGACACGACTGAAGCGACCTAGCAGCAGGAGCACGCATCTTTACTTCGATTTAACTTTTGATTAAATACCTTTCTATATATTTGTTACATCATTTCCATTGGTTTCTTATATAAACTCTTGTGTTTTCTGATGCATGTTTAGGGCAAACGTCTTCCATCACTTGTTCCATTACTAGGGCTTCTCTCAAGTGTGTGTTCTCAGATGTTTAGTGAGATTACTACTATGACTAAAGGCTTTGTCACATTCTGTACATTTATAAGGTCTCTCTCCAGTATGAATTCGCTGATGTTGAGTAACATGTGAGCACTGAATAAAGGCTTTGTCACATTCTTTACATTTATACGGTCTCTCCCCAGAATGAATTAGCTGATGTCGAGTAAGAAGTGAGGGACGATGAAAGGCTTTGTTACATTCTTTACATTTATAAGGTTTCTCTCCAGTATGAACTCGAAAATGTGTAGTAAGAATTGAATTCCGATGAAAGGTTTTGCCACATTCTGTACATTCATACGGTCTCTCCCCAGTATGCATTCGCTGATGCTTAGTAAGACTAGAACCCTTAATGAAGGCCTTGCCACTTTCTGTACCTTTATAACATCTATCCCAAGTATGAATTCGGTGATGTTGAGTAAGGGTGTTTTCGTAATAAAGGCTTTGCCACATTCTTTACACTTATAAGGTCTCTCTCCAGTATGAATTTGCTGATGTTCGGTAAGATGTGAGCCACGATAAAGGCTTTGTTACATTCTTTACGTTTATAAGGTCTCTCCACAGAATGAATTCACTGATGTCCAGTAAGATGTAAGGAACGGATAAAGGCTTTGTTACATTGTTTACATTTATAAGGCTTCTCTCCAGTATGAATTCGCTGATGATAGGTTAGCTGTGAGTAGCAGATAAAGGCTTTGCTACATTCTGTACATTTGTAAGGCTTTTCTCCTGTATGAATTCGCCAATGTTGAATAAGATTTGAGTTGTGATTAAAGGCTTTGCCACATTCTGTACATTTATAAGGTTTCTCTCCAGCGTGAATTCTCCGATGTTTAGTAAGAAGTGAGCTATGGTTAAACGCCTTGGTACATTCTGTACATTTGAAGGGTTTCCTTCCTGTATGAATTTTCTAATGTCTACGTAGATGGCATGAGTTACTAAATACTTTCCCACATATATTACACTTGTTTTCTTTCTGTGGATTCTGAACAGTCTGCTGTTGAATAAGTTCTGAAGACTGATTAGAAACCTTCCCATATTCAGTACAAGTCCACTCTTCAGTACAAGTACTCTTATCTAGAGAAAAACCTGACATTTGATCAAAGGTATTTCTACATTTATTACTTTTAGAATCCTTGTTTGATGTTTCGGTACCCTGATGTTTCCTAAGGTTTGAGTCTCCTTCAACCCTATACCCATTTTCATTGCCTGAATACCTTCTCAGTCCACCATAAATACTCTTGTAATTATTGGAGCTGGAGCTGTTACTTAAGGTCTGACTCATTTTATTACATATGGAAAGTTGTTGTGTATTAACCATATCACAATATTTACTGAACAATGATGGCTGGATTATGTCTCCTCCATTATTATTAACATTATATATCATGGAATGGAGAGAAAATATCTGTCGGGGGAAGAAAAATGACTCTCTGCTCACGGATCTCTCAAATTGATTAGATAGTGAATTTTCCCACTCAGTGTTAAATTGTAGGTGTTCAGACATCCCTGAATGTATGTTTAGCTGAAGCCTACGTTCACAATTGTATGAATGAGGATTTGCAGTAGAGACTAAATTACCTTCCATATTTTCCACATGTCCCTTCAGAGAATATGTAGGTTTCAAAAAAGGATGGAAATCTTTTCTTAAACACTTACCCTTCTCGGCAGATATTGAAGATTGAAGTTGGTGTTTTCCCAGTTCGACTCACGTTGCTCATTGCTTTTGGCAGTATTGCTAGCATTACGTGTAACTGCCTCCATTTCTTTATGTCCATATAAACATCCCTCTGTCTTTCATATACCCTTGTATATTCCCAGTCTTTCATTAAATTTAAGTTTCTGAGGTGAAATATTTGATATATTCCTAGGTTTGCTTTTGGGAATACATCTTCTAACGCTGCATTCCTCGGCATCAAATCCTGGGTGTCTTGTGGAGACATAGCTGAAAGATACCAAATAACAAGTAATTTTCCCTGCTATTCTCAGTGAATATCTTTAAAGATTTAAAGAAAATTGATGACCATTAGCTAGTTTAAAAATAAAATAGAGACCGAAGGATCAAGATGCCAGAGGCTTAGGCAGATGCGGAGCTCATCTGTCTGTCCACAAATGAATGAGAAATGGAACAATTCTCTCGGAGCCCAGCTGAACAGTAGCAGAGGCCCTTGGATATCTGAAAGGACAAGAAAGATTCCTGCTGAGCCAGGTAGGACAAAAGAAAGAAGGAAAAGGAAGAGGAGAGGAAGTGGGTTGGGGCGTGTAACCCAGCCGGGAGATGAAAGTGAGGAGATGTCTCCATATCCGGGGAAGACTCTCACTGGGGGAGCTCAGTTTGGACAGAAGGAAAGCCTCATTCTCTGTGCGAAGAAAACATGGCAAGCAGCGTGTGGCAGCAGGACAGAGTGAGACCTGCACACAGGGTGCTGACCCCAGCCCTGCCCACCCAGCCTTAGAGGCATGTCCACCAATGCAGACAAGGGCTGGGTGCTGAAATGTGGGGTTTGTAGAGCGGACCAAGGCAAAGGACTACTATTGGCTATGAGGAAACATCCTGAAGGGATGGCCATGACAGAGGAGCTCTGCAAACAAGATGCTTGTGGTGAAGCCTGAACCACCATAGAGCAGAGTGCCATTGGTGAGTGACGCCCAAACAAGAAGCCCATTGCATCCCTTGTCCCTTGTGCCGGCCTCTGCTCTCCAAGGACTATGAAGAACTCCATCCACGTAGGACTTTTAGCCCCCAGCCAGGGCCTCCCCCATCCAACGCCTCCACAATCAGCAGAATCCTGTGCTCTGGGGCAGCTTAAGGAGAAGACACTTGTGAGTTGGCCACACGCACAGATGGAGCTGAAAGCACAGGTGAAACCCAGGGATAAAGAAGAAACCTGAAACCTCTCCTTGGAGCAACACAAACCAAGGGCTTACACCCATGACCGGCCTTGTAACCTCAGCCTCTACAGAGCATCTGAATCAACAACCAGCGCTCTCTCAGTCATGGCAGGTGTAGCTTTAGCAGCTGTAGACTTTGGGGGCTTCTACACAAGGGGGGTTGGGCCAGGACAGAGCCTGAGCTTCTCCGTAGCACCACAGCGGGTTCAGCTGCACACTCAATGCAATCCCAGGACCTGACTTCACTGAATCTATGCTGGTGACCTTGCGAAAACAACAGCTGAGAGACACCAGGGCCATGTGCCATCATGCCCATGGTTAAGGTGGTCCAAGAGCAGTGCCAACACTACATATCATGAGAGCCTGCAGAACGCATGAGAGGGGACACCAGAGCACACCCTGAGATGCACATTCCTAGAGGAGCAATACTCAGTGACTTCTCTCCCAGTGGGTGTGCTCCAATCCCACCTGCCTGGCACCACAGATCAGATTCACAGCAAAGACTCAGATCTGGGGGCTCTATTACTCCACGCAGAGAGCAGGCACCACCAGAGACAGGGCAGTAACAACCACTGAACAAGGGGGAAACAGCCCTGAATATCCACGGCAGGCTCTGGTCACAGTTCACAGCAATCAAAGCACAGATCAAGAGAGGATAAGAGCACAAACCTCTGGACCAACCTCATCTACTAAGGTGCAGATACCAGAAGGAAGATTAACTAGGTTTCTGCACCTTTCAAAACAGAGACCACACACAGAATGCTGGACAAAATGAGATGGCAAAGATATAGGTTATAGGGGAAGAAACAAGATAATAACCTCCAAGGACCACTGAATTAAGAGGTGATAGGCAATCTAATAATTCCATCTTGCTTTTAGTCATCTTAAGTGGAGACACCAAACACTTTCACAAATCCTAGGTGCCTAGTAATTTTTAAATGCACTTCTTGCCACACATGTTTCTGAGAATGTTCTATTAGATATTTCAATCTAAAAATCATAGATGATAGTGACAGAGAACTAAGCAGAAACTGAGGACACATAAGACTGTGTCCGAGGAAGCTGAATAGAAATAAGATAAACTTAATATAGTACTGGTTTTAAGAAATTAAATAAGAAGATAGACTTTAAAACTATAATTGAAGGAGGGAATTCTACTCATTGCTCTGTGGAGACCTAAATGGGAAGGAAATCAATAGAACGGTCAAGACTAGAGATCTCCTTAAGAAAATTAGAAGTACTGGGAATATTTCATGCAAAGATGGGAACAATAAAGGACAGAATCGGGATGGACCTAAAAGAAGCAGACGATATTAAGAGAAGTTGGCAAGAATACAGGGAATAAGTATACAAAAAAGATCTTAATGACCGAGATAACCACGATGGTGTGGTCACTCACCTAGTAACAGACATCCCGGAATCCAAAGTCAAGTCAGCCTTAGAAGGCATGAACACCAACAAAGCTGATGGAACTCCAGCTGAGCTATTTCAAGTCCTAAAAGATGATAATGCTAAAGTTCTGCAACTCGATAGGCCAGCAATTTTGGAAAACTCAGCAGTGGCCGCAGGACGGGAAAAGGTCAGTTTTCATTCCAATCACGAAGAAAGGCAAGGCCAAAGAACGCTCAAACTACTACACAATTTCCCTCATTTCAAACAATAGCAAAGGCTCAAAATTCTCCAATTGAGGCTTTAACAGTACCTGAACCGAGAGCTTCCAGATGTTCCAGCTGGATTTAGAAACGGCAGAGGAATCAGAGATCAAATTGCCAACATCCCTTGGATCATGTAAAAAGTTAGAGAGCTCTGGAAAAACAATTACATCTGCTTTATTGACTACACCACAGCCTTTGATTTGTGAATCACAAGAAACTGTGGGAAATTCTTAAAGAGATGGGAACACCAGACTACCTTACCTGTCTGCTGAGAAATTTGTATGCATGTCAAGAAGCAACAGTGAGAACTGGACATGTGACAACGGACTGATTCCAAATTGGGAAAGGAGCACATCATTTGTCACCCTGGTTATTTAACTTATACGCACAGTACTTTATGCAACATATCGGGTTGAATGAAGCACAAATTGGAATCAAGATTTCAGGGAGAAATATCCATCATCTCAGATACACAGATGACACCACCACCACCTTACAGCAGAAAGCAAAGAGGAACTGAGGAGTCTCTTGATGAAACTGAAAGAAGAGGGTGAAAAAGCTGGTTGAAACTCAACATTCAAAAAGCGAAGATCAAGGCAGTGGTCAGATCGTTTCATGGCAAACAAGGGGAGAAACCGTGGAAACAGTGAGAGACTTTAAGTTTTGGACTTCGAAAATCACTGCAGATGGAGACTACAGCCATGACAGTAAAAGACGCTTGCTCCTTGGAAGAAAAGGTATGACCAACCTAGGCAGCATATTAAAAAGCAGAAACATTACTTTGCTGACAAAGGTCAATCTAGTCAAAGCTATGGTTTTTCCAGTAGTCATGTATGGATGTGAGAGTTAGACCATGAAAAAGCTGAATGCCGAAGAATTCATGCTTTTGAGCTGTGGTGTTGGAGACGACTTTTGAGAGTCCCTTGGACTGCAAGAAGACCACACCAGTCCATCCTAAAGGAAATCAGTCCTCAATATTCATTGGAAGGACATGGTGAAGCTGAAGCTCCGATACTTTGGCCACCTGATGCAAAGAACTGATGCACTGAGAAAGACCCTTATGCTGGGAAAGATTGAAGATGAGAGGAGAAGTGGACGACACAGGGTGAGATGGTTGCATGGCATCACTGACTCAATGGACATGAGTTTGAGCAGGCTCTGGGAGTTGGTGATGGACAGGGAAGCCTGGTTTCTGCAGACCATGGATCGCAGACTCAGACTTTACTGAGCAACTAAAGTGAACCGACTGATATTTATAATTAATTCTCTTTGCTGTATAGGAGTACAAAATTGGAAAACAGCTATATTCCAATTAGAACTTTTAATAAAGATTTCTTTATATAATCTAAACATTGTCGTAGTTTAAATCAACCATTAATAATATAGTGGAAAATGTGCTAAGATTTTATGTCCATTTATTTTAAAATTCTATGAGGTAATAGAATATAATAAGTATTTTAGCATGTTAGAATTCAGGCAAATACACTAAAGATATTTAATCTGAGATCATATAATGAAAAGAGAAACTTTGAAGTCAACCTCAGATGTGCATTGTTTCATTTTCACCAGGTTTTGCTTTCTACAATGAAAACTTACTTAAATTTGAAATTTATTTAGAAGGTCCTATGTGTCGCTCCCAGTGGATAAGAAATTATAAATCAGAGAACAAAAACCCGTCCCTAGGATTCATAGAAGTTTGGCAGTTTGTCTACCACTTCACTCACACATTTCTGTCTAGAGGTAGAAGGAAATGTTAAAAGGACTGTCATACAGCTACTCAGAAATGGGCAGAGTTTTCCTAGGGCCCCCAGAAATGGAAGAACAACGAATGAATGCAGTTTGTCACAAGGCACGAGGAGACTTTTAGTTTACACTGTGATGGAGAATGGACATCAGTGGAGAAATAACTCCAGAAAGAATGAAGGGATGGAGCCAAAGCAAAAAGAATGCCCTGCTGTGGATGTGACTGGTGATAGAAGCAAGGTCCAATACTGTAAAGAGCAATATTGCATAGGAACCTGGAATGTCAGGTCCATGAATCAAGGCAAATTGGAAGTGGTCAAACAAGAGATGGCAAGAGTGAATGTTGACAATCTAGGAATCAGCGAACTGAAATGGACTGGAATGGGTGAATTTAACTCAGATGACCACTATATCTACTACTGCGGGCAGGAATCCCTCAGAAGAAACGGAGTAGCCATCATGGCCAACAAAAGAGTCCGAAATGCAGTACTTGGATGCAATCTCAAAAATGACAGAATGATCTCTGTTTGTTTCCAAGGCAAACCATTCAATATAACTGATCCAAGTCTATGCCCCAATCAGTAACGCTGAAGAAGCTGAAGTTGAACGGTACTATGAAGACCTACAAGACCTTTTAGAACTAACACCCAAAAAAGATGTCCTTTTCATTATAGGGGACTGGAATGCAAAAGTAGGAAGTCAAGAAACACCTGGAGTAACAGGCAAATTTGGCCTTGGAATACGGAATGAAGCAGGGCAAAGACTAAAAGGGTTTTGCCAAGAAAATGCACTAGTCATAACAAACACTCTCTTCCAACCACACAAGAGAAGACTCTACACATGGACATCACCAGATGGTCAACACCGAAATCAGATTGATTATATTCTTTGCAGCCAAAGATGGGGAAGCTCTATACAGTCAGCAAAAGCAAGACCAGGAGCTGACTGTGGCTCAGACCATGAACTCCTTATTGCCAAATTCAGACTTAAATTGAAGAAAGTAGGGAAAACCACTATACCATTAAGGTATGACCTAAATCAAATCCCTTATGATTATACAGTGGAAGTGAGAAATAGATTTAAGGGCCTAGATCTGATAGATAGAGTGCCTGATGAACTATGGAATGAGGTTCGTGACAATGTACAGGAGTCAGGGATCAAGACCATCCCATTGGAAAAGAAATGAAAAAAGCAAAATGGCTGTCTGGGGAGGCCTTACAAATAGCTGTGAAAAGAAGAGAAGCAATAAGCGAAGGAGAAAAGGAAAGATATGAACATCTGAATGCAGAGTTCCAAAGAATAGCAAGAAGAGATAAGAAAGCCTTCTTCAGCAATCAATGCAAAGAAATAGAGGAAAACAACAGAATGGGAAAGACTAGAGATCTCTTCAAGAAAATCAGAGATCCCAAAGGAACGTTTCATGCAAAGATGGGCTCGATAAAGGACAGAAATAGTATGGACCTAACAGAAGCAGAAGATATTAAGAAGAGATGGCAAAAATACACAGAGAAACTGTACAAAAAAGATCATCACGACCCAGATAATCACGATGGTGTGATCACTGACCTGGAGCGAGACATCCTGGAATGTGGAGTCAAGGGGCCTTAGAAAGCATCACTACAAACAAAGCTAGTGGAGGTGACAGAATTCCAGTTGAGCTATTCCAAATCCTGAAAGATGATGCTGTGAAAGTGCTGCACTCAATATGCCAGCACATTTGGAAAACTCAGCAGTGGCCACAGGACTGGAAAAGGTCCGTTTTCATTCCAATCCCAAAGAAAGGCAATGCCAAAGAACGCTCAAACTACCGCACAATTGCACTCAACTCACACACTAGTAAAGTAATGCTCAAAATTCTCCAAGCCAGGCTTCAGCAATACATGAACCGTGAACTTCTTGATGTGCAAGCTGGTTTTAGAAAAGGCAGAGGAACCAGAGATCAAACTGCCAACATCCGCTGGATCATGGAAAAAGCAAGAGAGTGCCAGGAAAACATCTATTTCTGCTTTATTGACTATGCCAAAGCCTTTGACTATGTGGATCACAATAAACTGTGGAAAATTCTTCAAGAGATGGGAATACCAGACCACCTGATCTGCCTCTTGAGAAATTTGTATGCAGGTCAGGAAGCAACAGTTAGAACTGGACATGGAACAACAGACTGGTTCCAAATAGGAAAAGGAGTACGTCAAGGCTGTATATTGTCACCCTGTTTATTTAACTTATATGCAGAGTACATCATGAGAAACGCTGGACTGGATGAAACAGAAGCTGGAATCAAGATTGCCGGGAGAAATATCAATAACCTCAGATATGCAGATGACACCACCCTTCTGGCACAAAGTGAAGAGGCACTAAAAAGCCTCTTGATGAAGGTGAAAGCGGAGAGTGAAAATGTTGGCTTAAAGCTCAACATTCAGAAAACGAAGATCATGGCATCCGGTCCCATCACTTCATGGGAAATAGATGGGGAAACAGTGTCAGACTTTATTTTTTCGGGCTTCAAAATCACTGCAGATGGTGACTTCATCCATGAAATTAAAAGACGCTTACTCCTTGGAAAGAAAGTTATGACCCACCTAGATAGCATATTCTGCTGGGAGCAGTAGTTCTGCCCCTGGCAAAGGTCATGAGGAAGGAGGCTCGGCATATGCAAAGGCGGGATCGAGCCTCAGGAGTCCCCCTGGAAATTCTCGAGCATCTACCCTCCAAAATCAGTGTCTGCCTACTTTCTGCTTTGTGCTCTCACCTACACCTCTGACTTTTTGGGGGGCCGTCCCCCACTACCTCTCTCTGAAAAACGAATTAACTTACAGCTCCTGTTAATAATTCCTGGGTGTGACAGTGTTTCAACCTACAAACTCCTTTGGAAGTCCTCTAGCCTGCCTGAATAGGTTTTTCCAGCCACATGTGTTTGTTCAGAGCCTCCCAACTGTGAGAGGCATGAGATGTTCTAAACTGTCTGAATACAGATTCCTTTGAGCAGTTAAAAGATTGATTAGAAATTGTATTGGTGAAGGGTTTTTCACTTCTTGCGCCAATGTTTGCTGCTAAGTTTCCATATCCCTTACCTGCTGTGTTCCTGGCAATGTATTGATTAATATAATTGGTGTAAGTAGTAGCTTTAATGTTTGTAATCTTGGACCCTTGAGTTAATTCTTTTTCTTGTTATACCCCACCACACCTTTGCCCTATAGGAATGCAACTTTATCTAATGCTTTTGGAGGGTGGCGCCTGACTTTAATCACCTTTAGAGAAAAATAAGTTTCTTAAAATGTTAACAGGCTTCCGGGCCAGAAGATGATGCAAATCACCTAAACTTTTGCATATGATAAGTTTGCAGGAAGAAAGCCTGGCTTACTGCATGACTCTACCCCTTCCCCCATTATCCTCTATGCATAACTTAAGGTATAAAAACTACTTTGGAAAATCATATAGATCACTGGGAAATAATGTATTCACTTAGCCCAAGTAACAAAGAAGATTTCAAAGGTAAACCTAGAACAGATCACTTCAGAGGTAAAGAAACTTAAAATCCATTATCAAAGGCAGCTCAACATCGCAAGAAAACATGTATTTATGCACAAAACTCTTCCCTTGGTGTCCTCTTTCCATAAAACCTTATCACTTTCTGTACCCATTACTTTGTTCTCCCATGCTGAAAGAGCCACCTCTAAGTCAGACCTACTTCCTTTTCTCTTCATAAAATGTAATTTCTTTCCTCATACCTTCTTTACTGAAAATACACATGCTACTTTCCTGAAGCAGCCTAGAACTTAAGCATTTTGTGGATTGGTGAACATAAATACCAGTGATAAGCACTAAAAGAAATATTCTAGAGAACATCTCAGGATGGCATCAAGCATTAGTCATGAATAGTCCAACATCTCTACTTTCTCTGTAAGAGGAAGTTAGTCCTCAGTAATGAATGTTTCAGAATCTTATTTTATTTGCAAATGACCTAGCTAGTCAATAAACTTCCATCACTTAGTTTGGCACAGCCCTAGAAAGTCAGGATACCGAAATCTAGAGAATGTTTTAGAGAGATATTTCTAAAGTATAATTATTCTTAAAAGAGTTTCTCTGAAAGACCATATCTCTTTTACATTTTCTTTGAAGTTTTTTTTTTTTCTTTTTTCTTCCCCTTTCCTAGAGGTACTTTCCTGGTTGAGAAACTTGGAACAGATATAAAAATATAACAATATGTAAGTAATAATAAACCTAGGCACAATGAAAATACTGTGCTTAATGACTCTTAGACATATCTACATTAGATTAGCAAACAAACATTAATGCTAGATATTTCATATTTCCCAGTTCACATGAATCTGAAATTCACTTAGGTAAATTTCTCTTGGAGTTAGAATTGTCTGATTTGTAAGCACTTACCTTCCTTGAGGTGAAGTGAGTGAAGTCGCTCAGTCATGTCCGACTCTTTGCGACCCCGTGAACTGTAGCCCACCAGGCTCCTCCGTCCATGGGATTCTCCAGGCAAGAATACTGGAGTGGGTTGCCATTTCCTTCTCCAGGGGATCTTCCCAACCCAGGGATCGAACGCAAGTCTCCTGCATTGCGGGCAGATGCTTTAACCTCTGAGCCATCAGGGATGCCCTTTAGGCCATTTAAATTAGAACTCATTTAGAACTTCAGCAATATTATAAAAAAAAAAAAAGCACACTGAGCCATACATAAATCCAGACAGACAGACAGAGATTTCATAGTTTCCTGGTTAAGATTTAAAACATCTCTTTGACTGTTTGTTTGTTTGGCTTGAAGTTCTGATTTGCCCCAGGCTGAGTCAGGTCTCAGGCAAAGTGGGCAGTGACATTCAAGGACATGGAAAGGGTTAACTACAAGCTTTTCCCTAGGCAGGCCTTTTAACAAGCTGCTGCTGCTGCTGCTGCTAAGTCGCTTCCGTCGTGTCCGACCCCATAGACGGTAGCCCACTGGGCTCCCCCATCCCTGGGATTCTCCAGGCAACAATACTGGAGTGGGTTGCCATTTCCTTCTCCAACCTAGTTGTTAACAAGCTAGTTGTTTTAAAATGTATATGCAAAAAGAACCGGTTTTGCAGTTTCCAAGGGAAAGAAACTTTTATTTTAACCAGTTTTCTCCAGTCTAAAGAATATCAGGGCCATCCTGTGTCAAAAAGTTACCTTTCCTTTCTGTAGTCTTAGTTTTATAGCTAAAATATAGACCAAATTATGCTCAAATTGACTCTAATATCAGGGGCATTTCAGCTAATAAAAATTTTGGACTGTCCCTGTGGTGGAAAGTGAGGTCTTTGTCCCATCAGAAGAATCTGAAGGCCTAAGGGAATTTGCAGGACTGGGGGAACCTTGGTCCTTGGCAGCCCTGAGAAACAGGAGTACTCAGAAGGGAATTCTTTAGGATGTTCAGGCGTGGGGGAAGCTTGGTTCCCTCTCCACGTGAGAGATAAGCTTCCTTAGAAAGGGATTCTTTAGAAATGTTAGGACAGTTTTTGATCCTTCAGGCTTTTGAATATAGAAGAAACCTGGACGAAAGGCAACCTCAGAATCCTTTCCTAGAGATCATGGGGATATAAAAGGTCACATAGAGGTCATCTAGGAAATCTGATGGAGAGAGAGAGAGGGACAGGAGACAGGCATGCAACAGAATGTAAGGACATTCTGAATCCTTTCCCGTCTTTTGGCAAAACCTAGTGAGCCATTCAGAGGCCATTTTTGGCGGTCCCCTGTTTGTTTTGGAGCCAGGCCTTTTGAAGGCTGACAAGTATCCAGTTTCTGAGAATGTAGACAAAGGTTGAGTATGAGAGCCTCCTGGGATGTAACAGAACCCACTCATAGCCTATCTACCATAGAATGGGAGTACTGAGAGTCACTGGCTGAGAGAAAGACGTCCCTTTTCCCCCAGTGGTCTCTCCGTGTGACTGAGGGCACAGAATGGCCGAGCGGCCCAACAGTCACATCCAACAGTGAGAGGAGACCTCTGAGAACCATGCAGCTAAGCCACCAGGTGACACGGGCAGAGAAAGACAGAAATTCCTGGGAGCAACCAGGTGACTCACCATTTGGTGATTCCCTGAAACGTGGAAGGCACTCTTGGGATGGCTCAGAGGCAATACCCAGGCTTCTGTAAATCAATCCAAACCAAAATGGAAAGAAGAGAAAGTGACAGGGAAGAAGGCTGAGGCATCCGCCGAACAATATATCCGGGAGGTGGTGGCCTGGGAAGAATGCTTTCTGTTTTGCTTCAACCACTATGAGCCTGACATGGTGGACGGAAGTTGTCTTGCTGCGGGTGGATGCCCTTGTGGCCTGATCCTTTCTGTGTGCCCCCCATCCTCACATGGGAGTCTTTCTGTGGCAAGAGCCCTAATGGCTTTTACGTGTCTGATCTGCGCCCACAGAATATTGGTTGGCATAGTCCTCATTTGCCAAAAAAAAAAAAAAAAAAAAAAGGAGAGACCCTCACCCATTCAAGTGGCAGATACTTTGGGCGCAGTGAGCAGTGGGGCGTTTGGAACACACCAGAGGGTAACCCTGGCCAGCATTCCTCAGTTGCCTCCAGAGCAGTTGCCTTTTGGATGAGGGTCCCTGTGAGAAAGGAGAAGTGAGGGCAGGGGTGGGTTGGGGTGGGGGGGGCAAGAGACTCCAAGTCCCTGAACAAGCCACAAAAATGTCACGGTCTGGGTGCCGGTTGGAAAAGAATTTCCAGACATGAGACAATACGGGTTTGGTTTTTCAGTTTCTGCATTCTAAGACCCTCCTTGGTTTTATCTGCTCTTCACTCTTTGGGTAACCACAACCTTGGCAGAAAGAATCATTTTAACTATTTAGTATATGCTCTGTATCTTTCTGATTGCTTTTATCAGAGTCTTGAAAGTGCAAGAGAAATAACTAAAAATCAGTAATGTTGCTCTTGTACTTTTTGGCACAGATTTTAACAAATAGCCATTAAATAGCAGAGCTTAAACATTATTTCAGTTTATGTACTTCAGACTTTAACTAATAAAACACAGATTCACAGTGACAACTCTAAGAAAAGTTGATAGAAGTTTCTGTAACTGAAAAGAATACTAAAGGCAAGAAAAGCTTTAGTCACTCAGTCTGTCCCATTCTTAGTGACCCCATGGACTCTAACTTGCCAGATTCATCTGTCCAAGAAATTCCCAAGCAGGAATACTGGAACGGGTAGTCATTCCCTTCCCCAGAAGTTCTTCAGAAAAACAAAGCAAAAAGACAAGAAGAAGAAAAAATTGATCAAGTCATGTTAATATTTTCATACACACAGTTCAGTTCAGTTGCTCAGTCGTATCCCACTCTTTGTGATCCCATGACCAGCACGCCAGGCCTCCCGGTCCATCACCAACTCCCGGAGCCTACTCAAACTCATCTCCACGGGGTACAGACATACACTCAAATGGGGCTATATGCTCATTAGGGGGAAGAGAGAGACATTTTAATGTCACTAAACTCAGGTAATTTTGAATGTAGTAAAATGTACATAATGTTAGAGGATGATATTCGTTACTTGCACTGAGCTGTATTTTAAATTTTAATACAGTTGAGCATAGATTAGGACTAATAAGATTCTTGTAAACATTTTGGAAAATACAAAACTGTGAAGAGACTCTGTGATGTGAGCATGGAGTGTACTGGAAAAGATCAGACCTGGGCTTGGGATGAAAACCACCACTCCCCAAACCCAGCATCTCTGCTAAACACACACGAGTGTTCATTTTCCAAAGCAGAAAGAAAGTAAGAAGACAGGAAGTTACTTCATTAATTGTGATAGTTTAGGCACATCCCTCATTTTTCTTTCCAAGACACTTGTTCAAGTCAAGTGGAAAAAACCAAATTCACAGCATGGGAATCTCACAGAAACACTTAAACCAGTGAACATGAGTCATGGGGTAGAAGTACAGGGAGGTGGTAAAAAGACTGTGTCTGTGATTTGAGCCTGGAGTGTTCTGGAAACATCACACCTGGGCTTGACTGATCATTTCGCCTACCCGGAAAACCCACTATGTATAATCAACACAATGAGTGTTCATTCTCAGAAGCAAAGAGAAACCAAGAAGATGGGGAGTTTCTCCATTAACTATGAGCATTTCCACACATTCCTTATTCCTTTTTTCCACAACCTTGTTTAAAGAGAGAGAGAAGTATGAACTTCATAGTCTCATGATGTCAGAGTGACGTCTCCAGAACCAGTGGACATCAGATGTCACGGTGTAAATGAATCACATGAAATGCACAATCACTGCCTGGGCATTCTGGAATTAACAATGAAATTATAACTTGAATTTAACATTTAAAAATGTCAATTTTATGCAAATTTCATTTCACATATACTTCCCCTGTTTAGTATCCTAATAATGCATTTAAGTAGTAAGACTCAGCAATGCAAAAGACAGCATCTCCTAGTTTTATTTCTGAAAATTTTCTGAAAAACTCTGGTCCTCTGAGTTGAGTCACTGGGCTTCCCAGCTGGCTCAGTGGTAAAGAATCTGCCTGCCAATGCTGGAGATGCAGCTTCAGTCTCGGGGTGGAGAGAATCCCTGGGATGAGGAAATGGGAATCCAATGCAAAATTCTTGCCTGGAAAATCCCATGGACAGAAGAGAGTTGGTTCTTTGTATAATGGCATTCTCAAACTCTGTTTTAAATATCTATATTGCACCCAGATGCTAAGTCATCACTGCATTTCGCAACATCCCTAAAATCCCAACACCAAACCACATTCCAGTGGGAGTGAGGATAGGAGTGACTCCCCATGCTGATCTCTCACAAAAAGAATAGTTTCAACAGTTCAAAGTCCCTGATTCACGTTGAGAATTCATTATGCTCCACAGAAAGCGAGGATGCAGACAATGGAGCAAAGGCTCTGGGACAGAAGGAAGTCTAAAGGGCTGGTCTTCACTATGATAAGAAGAAATGGGAAGAAATAAGATGATGAGATGCCCGGGAAGAAAAACTAGGAGCAGAAAGCTAAAGGCTTGCAGATTCTCATTTGGGCATTTCAGGAGGAAAAGCAGATGCAGCCCCAGACCCAGGACAGGATATTTACCTGAGAAATTGCCATTTCCTCCTCTTCTTCCTCCTGCTCTGTCTTCTCTGGGGATATTACGCTGCAAACGCACTTCTGAAGTTTCAGAAAATACCGTTGAGAGCATCACAATAGCTCTTTAACCTGCAACCAATGCTCCTACAGACAGAAGGGCCTTGAAAAGCTGAGAAGACTGACCTCTCCTGTCCTCTGTCTCAGGAGAGATTCAGGAACAATCAATTCCTACCTGGAGACCAGCCTGTGAACTTATTTCTTGATTGTTCTCTCCCCATAGAGAGCTCCTAACATTCTCCTCACACAGATGATGTGAGCTGACTGCATTTCCCTGTCCAAATCCAGCTAGACCAACCTGTTGCCTCTCCGTGGAGAAAGCCAGGGCTCAGCTCTCACAGATGGATCACGAGGCACTTCCTTAACCAGGGCCTCTGCTTAGAATGCCCTGGAGCACTTCTTAGACACCACAGTGATGCTCCCACAGGACCAACATAGAACTCTGTTGGGAGGGCATCAGTGATCAGTGAGGTCAGTTCCTGACACTGGTCATGTGATCCTGATGGAAAACCAGATGGAAACTACTTGGGTAAAGATTCTTTCTGAACCATTTCAATGAATACAAATCCCTGGTGGTCAGGTCCCCACTCCAAGTAGTTATCAATCTGCAGGTCTACAGTGTGGCCGTTAATGGAGTCATCAGCAAATCCCACTTTTTTCTGATGTTTCTTCTCCCAAACCAACGTTCAGGAGTCCTGAACTCAAAGCCTCACACTCACCACACCTAAGACCTCTCTGTAGGGGAGGATTTCGGTCAGGGATTTCTGAGAGAGGGCAAAGCTAGAATCAGGCAGAGAGAACACCAGTTCTTGCAGTTTAGCCTGTAGAAGTTACGCTGGGTGAGGTGCTCTGGGATCCCTAGGGTGTGTGTGAATTAACCCATTGAAACCAATACAACAAATCCGGTGAGCACTGTGAGGGTGTCATTGAAGGGGGGCTTGTAAAGTAGACCCTGGAGTTCAGCAAGACTGTTGATCTCAAGGAAGCTGGTCATCTAGACCAGGTGCTCACAGGACTGGCTTTTGTGAGTTCAAGAAACCGCAGGCTGCCTGCTGCCCAGACAGATGCTGAGGCAGCAACAGCATGGACCAGTTTACGGAAATTGTCAACAATATTCATTTTTTGATATAAGGATATGAGATTTGTGACTTTTACAGCTTACCAGACAAAGCCTAGGAAGCACTTAGGAAGCGTGGTATACACTAATTCCACGCCTCTTCCAGGAAGACTTTCTAATACGTTTCCGGGTTATCACAGAAGCTGTCTTCATTTCAACATTGTCAAGTAATAATCATGACTTGTGTGTTGATATTATAAAGCTACATCAATATTGCAGTGAACTCTCATTGTGTTTTTCTTACAAATCAAGGATATTACTATTGAAACTTTAGAACCAACTTCTATCTTACTTTAATACATGGAAAGATTAAATGATCACTTACATCATGGCAACTTCCAGATATTTCACATCAGTGCCAAACACCTCCATTTAGATGGTCACTGTCCATTTTACATTATGGTATCCTTCATCTTCTAATGGAGGATAGATAGAAATGGTTGCAACACAATATAAAAAGGCTAATCTTTAACAAACCGTAAAAAAACTACGTTTTCCAACACAGTAGAAAGCTTAGTATGGATGGAGTGTTCAATTACATTCATGTAAAAGAATCTAAAATCACGTCATTCTAAACAAGCATACAGATAGCAATCCACTCCAGTCCTATTGCCTGGAAAATCCCATAGACACAGGAGCCTGGTAGGCTACAGTCTATGGGGTTGCAAAGTTGGACACAACTGAGCGACTTTACTTTTGCTTTCATACATACATTGCTAAGAATTGTAACTTTCTAACCACCAACCTTCATCTCACGATTCATGCTAATATGTCCATTTTCTATGTGTTTTAACTATGGAGTACTCCCTACAGTCATTGTACTTCAGAGAAACTTCTGAAAACAAGATTGATGAAATGCCTTCTATTATGCAATCTCTGATATTTATTTCCATTTAACTTTTGATTAAATACTTTTCTACATATTGGTTACGTCATTTCCATTGGTTTTTTTTTTTTTTTTTTTTTCTATAAACTCTTGTGTTTTCTGGTGCATGTTTAGGGCAAACCTCTTCCATCACTTGTTCCATTACTAGAATTTCGCTCCAGTGTGTGTTCTCAGATGTTTAGTGAGATAAGCACTCTGACTACAGGCTTTGCCACATTCAGTACATTCATAAGGTCGCTCTCCAGTATGCATTCGCCGATGTTGAGTAAGAGCAGAGTTGTAACCAAAGACTTCGCCATATTCAGTACATTTATATGGTCTCTCTCCAGTATGCATGCGCCGATGCTCAGTAAGATTATAACGCGTAATAAAGGCCTTGCGACATTCTGTCCATTTATAACGTCTATCCCCGGTATGAATTGGGTGATGTTGAAAAAGGGCTGAACTCCTAATAAAGGCTTTGCCACATTCTTTACATTTGTATGGTTTTTCACCAAATGGATTCGATGATGTCGAGTAAGAATTGAGCAATGATGAAAAGCTTTGTTACATTCTTTACCTATATCAGGCTTCTCTCCAGTATGGATTTGCTGATGAGAGGTTAGATCTGAGTAACAGATAAAGGCTTTGCTCATTCTGTACATTTATAAGGTTTCACTCCAGTATGAATTTGCAAATGTTGAGTAAGATGTGAGTTGTAAGTCAAGGCTTTGCCACATTCTGAATATTTATAAGATTTCTCTCCAGAGTGAATTCGCTGATGTCCAGGAAGAAATAAGGAATGACAAAGGCTTTGTTACATTCTTTACATATATAAGGTTTCTCTCCAGTATGAATTCGCTGATGTTGAATAAGGTCTGAGTTGCAAGTAAAGGCTATGCTACATTCTGTACATGTATAAGGTGTCTCTCCAGCATGAATTCACTGATGTTGAATAAGGCCTGAGTTGTAAGTAAAGGCTTTGCTACATTCTGTACATTTATAAGGTTTCTCTCCAGCATGAATTCGCTGATGTTTAATAAGGTTTGACTGGTAAGTAAAGGCTTTGCCATATTCTGTA